>NW_001849392.1:0-1918 GCF_000209065.1 Trypanosoma cruzi
TCGCTCGGCACCCAGCAGCAGGTGTCGGGGCTGCGTCCACCATCACTGGATGAAAAGCAGAGCGGGGGCACAACCGAATGTCCACCAAAGCCAGAGGAAGCTCCAACCCCTCTGGTACCACGCGGCATACAGACTCCGAGGGTCCAGGTCAAATGCCCTAGTCATCTCCCGGTCGAAGTGAAGATGATACTGTCACCCATCGAGGTGGGCCGTGCCCCGAGAAGGTTTCCGTCAACACTCAACAGGCTGATGCTGCAACGGCGGAAGAGGAACGCCGACGTGAGAACACCGATGCTACTCGAAAGACGTTCATGGAGGTTTCGGGACAGCACCGGCGACCACCACCAGAGCAAATGTTGCGGCAGCTACTGGCGACGGTGACGGCAGCACCGCAGCACCGCGGTCACCCAGTCCACTCCTTCACTTTGCTTCTTGTGTGTGTGCTGCTGCTGCTGCCGCGATGGTGGCTGCGCTTGCATGAAGTGGCGTGTTCTGAAGGCGAGAGAAGGCCAGAGGAAACTGTATTGTCCTTGTGATGAATATTGCCTGCAGTTACCGTGGAACATGAATTCTCGTGGTGTGCGGGGATTGCTTTTTTCTTGTTTCATTGCTTTTTTGTTGCTGTGGGCGCTGCGCCTCCACTTTTGCGTGAAGGCCGTCCGTGAGAGGTGCGGACACGACAGACGCCTTCGCCATGTGTAGTACATGTGGTGGGGCCTTGTGTGCCGCCCTTGCTGGTCTCTCCCTCCTCCATCTGTGTGTTGTTCTCGCTGCATGACTTTGTGTGTTTGTGTGTGCCTGTTGCCGCGGATTGGAGTGTGTGTCGTGCGTGCTGTGCGGCGTACGGTGCACGCCTGGCTGCTGCTCTCTCGTCTTGTGTGGTTTGCCCTCCGTGTGTGTCTGCCGCACCTCTCTTCTCCTCTGTTGCTCTCCATTTTCCTCACTGTGCAGATCAGCTCCACACCACTGAACGACCACACTCACGATGATGATGACGTGCCGTCTGCTGTGCGCCCTGCTGGTGCTCGCCTTGTGCTGCTGCCCGTCCGTATGTGTGACAGGGAATGCTAATGTTAAGAACAATTCTACCACCACCACTACGACCACAACGACGACGACCACAACGACTACCACCACGACTACCACTACGACGACAACAACTACAACGACTACGACCACGACGACCACTACACAAGCACCAACTGCGACCACCACTACCACGGAGGCGCCAAGCATTACGACTACAGAGGCGCCAACTACGAGGACCACCCGCGCACCGCCACTTCTTCGCAAAATTGACGGCAGTCCCAGCAGCCCTGCGTGGGTTTATGCCCCGCTGGTGCTCGCGGTGTCCGTGCTGGCTTACAGCAGTCTGTGCTGAGGGGAAGTGTGGGCTGTGAGTGCCGGCACACAACTGCAGTGATTGGTGCTCCTCTTTATTAATCCGAAGTACCATGTAATATAAAATGGTGATTGTTTTTGCTTTTTTTGCTTCTGCTGCCGTGCTGTGTGCTCTGCGTTGTTCCCACATCCGTCACGTTGGACGCATCAGACACACTCATATGCATGCGCACTTGGGCCTTGTGTGTTTTTTTAATCTTCTTTTTTCATTTATTGTTTAACTCTTGTTTTGCGGGACTGTGTGCGTGTTTTGGTTTGGTACTGATTCCATCTGCGTAATGTTTTGTGCGCTGCTGCTGCTGCTGCTGCCGTTTGTTTTTGTGCGGTGGCTGTGTGTGGTGTAGCGGCGTTGTTTCTTTTTGCTCTCCCATGCTCTTGCAGGGCGGCTCCACAGTGTTAGGTGGCTCTACTGGATGTGATGATGGCTAGCCGTGTGGTGCTGTTGTGTGCTGCGTGCGTGCTGTGGTGCGGTGCGCCCGTGACGGTGGCTGCTCGTGGCACGAGCACTGCACTGAGA
>NW_001849392.1:2018-7829 GCF_000209065.1 Trypanosoma cruzi
ACGACGACCACTACACAAGCACCAACTGCGACCACCACTACCACGGAGGCGCCAAGCATTACGACTACAGAGGCGCCAACTACGAGGACCACCCGCGCACCGCCACTTCTTCGCAAAATTGACGGCAGTCCCAGCAGCCCTGCGTGGGTTTATGCCCCGCTGGTGCTCGCGGTGTCCGTGCTGGCTTACAGCAGTCTGTGCTGAGGGGAAGTGTGGGCTGTGAGTGCCGGCACACAACTGCAGTGATTGGTGCTCCTCTTTATTAATCCGAAATACCATG
This sequence comes from Trypanosoma cruzi, assembly GCF_000209065.1. NCBI lineage: Eukaryota > Euglenozoa > Kinetoplastea > Trypanosomatida > Trypanosomatidae > Trypanosoma > Trypanosoma cruzi. The sequence goes on from NW_001849392.1 coordinate 2,299, forward strand.
TAATATAAAATGGTGATTGTTTTTTGCTTTTTTTGCTTCTGCTGCCGTGCTGTGTGCTCTGCGTTGTTCCCACATCCGTCACGTTGGACGCATCAGACACACTCATATGCATGCGCACTTGGGCCTTGTGTTTTTTTTTAATCTTCTTTTTTCATTTATTGTTTAACTCTTGTTTTGCGGGACTGTGTGCGTGTTTTGGTTTGGTACTGATTCCATCTGCGTGATGTTTTGTGCGCTGCTGCTGCTGCTGCCGTTTGTTTTTGTGCGGTGGCTGTGTGTGGTGTAGCGGCCTTGTTTCTTTTTGCTCTCCCATGCTCTTGCAGGGCGGCTCCACAGTGTTAGGTGGCTCTACTGGATGTGATGATTTAGCATATTCGTTGCGTTCTACTGCTGCTTATGATGATATGCTGCTTTTATTGTTTTTGTGCGACGGAGTGTTTGGTGCCGTTGGCGGCCCCGGGGGGAAGGAGAGGACGAAGAAATCAATGAGCGAACAACAGGCTTTCTTATCACCTGCGGCGTGGTTTTTGGTGTGTTTTTCTCTTTAAGCTGCGTGCGAGTGGAATAAAATAAAATTAGTGACTGCGCGACGTGGCGGTCTCTTTGCCGCGCGGCACCACCGGCGTAGGGCTTGGGGCCGGGTTCGGCGCACGGGAGGACAAACGCCTTGGATTTCTGCTACCGCGCAAGCTGCAGCCCTTTGGCGGTGAGAGCAGCATTGTGCCGAAGTACGACGAGAATGGCATGCCAATTGAGGCGGGACTTACGAAAGAGCAGCTGCTGAAGAAGCGCCTGGCGTACATGAAGAGCTTTGGGGGGACCACGATGAGTCACCGGGAGCACTTTCTTCTGGTTGACCTGGATTTTGAGAGGGACGCCATGATCTTTGGCAACACACGCGAAGAGTTTGAGAAGAATGTTACGAGCTTGAAGGAAGTCATTAGCAAATACACCAGGTGGGAGCGCACCGACAATTTCTACTACTACGGCATTATTGCGCTGAAGGCTCTCACGGCATGGGTGCTGATGGAGTGCGTGCAGCAGCACTACGAACTGAAACTGCTTGCGGGGCACTACGAAGACTTTGTGGAGGCAATGGAGGAGACAGTGAGCGGACTTGAGGAGAACCTCCAGCGCGACATGCGGAGGGCGCGGGAGGAGCTGCAGTCCCACCGGCCCGATTTTCGACCGCTCGTGGAGGCCGTTCGACGTGAGAAGCGTCGGCTGCTTGATGCCAAGGCAAGGCGGATGGCTGGGCCAGATGTGTCTACTGTGAGCAACAGGAACTGCAATGGCAAGAGCCATTTGCCCGGCGAAGATGTTCCTGCCGTTGGGATTGAGGAGGCCCTGGGAGCGCACGACGCAGAGGGAAAACAGGGACGGCAGCCACCCCTACTGGCACAAGAGCAGCTGCAGACGCAGCAGCGCCCGGCAGTGGTGCCCCTGACAGCAAACAGCGGAGTGAAGGACCAACATCCGATGGACACCACGCACGAAGAGCTGTATTTGACGACACTGCGGGAACAGGAGGCACAACACGAGATGCGGCGCCTGCAGGAGGCTGCAGCGAGCAGCAGAGCATCGTACAGCGTCTTTGGCACTCTTTGGAGGAAGTTGGGCGGGACTGGGGTTGACAGTGTTCTCGTGACGCCTCTACAGCAAGAGGACTTTGCTCGTCTTTCTTACGCTGCAAGCCCCACGAGTATCGAGACACTGCGCGCGATACGCCGTATTCTTTTACCACGAAGTGAAGATCACATCCAGGTTGTGCGGGAGGAGATGCTGGAGTACAAGCAGCAGAAGGAATCTAAACATGTACACCCCGAGTGAGGCATCCTTCTTTTTTTCTTGCTTCTTCACGTATTGTCTCTGGCCTCCTTTTTTTCCTTGTGAAAAAGGGACACACAAAACGCGCTCGTATTTGCTTAAGCCACGAATCTTGGCTCTTTTCTCCAGAATCATTGTGGAGTGTGGTTCTTCTCTGTGTTTCTTTTTTATTGCTTCTCCTTTGTTGCTTTTATTCTTCAAGACGCCTTCGGAGCAGGAACAGCAACCGGATCGATAATATGGGTATCCCCCATTGAGGACGATGAGGATGAGGCGGTGAGTAGTGGTGTGGGCTCTGCCGGGCGAAGTGAGGCTGGAAGAGATAACCGCGAGCTGCAGGAGGTCATGCGGGGCGCCCCACTCCTCGTCGAGTCCCGACGCCTCATTCTGCGGGATGTGATGGACCGTCTCGGTGAGTTAAAAGACGAGCAGTCCATGACAATGGGCAACATCATGGCCTCACTGAAGGAAGAAATGCGAAAGGAGATGTGCCGAAATCTTAATGGCGCGGCTGACGGGAGAGTGGGACCTGAAGGCGGCAGTAGAGGCGAGGCGGTGCGCCGATTGAAGGGATTTGACCAAAATTACGTGCAGCGCGGTGAGGTGGTAGCGACGCTGCAGGAAAAGGCGGATCGTGCCACGGTGGCGCAGAAGGCCGACGAGGTGTATGTGCACGACCTGGAGAAGCGACTATTGGAACGCATAGAGGATTTGGAGGAGCGCATGACGATCTACGAGGCGGAGCGCACGGAGTTTCGTCGCATTCTGCGCTCCCTGGTGGATGTGCACCGCCGCGGCGAAGATGTACACAACAGCGACAGTCACCGTGACAGGGACGCTGCCAACAACGGCCGCGATGACGGCGCCACTCGGAGAGCGAGGGCACTGCCTAACTTTGTGGTGCTTGACGAGGCCATTGAGCCACAGCGTGCGCGGGAGTGCGAATCTTTGGCTGCCGAAGAACCCCGTGCACCGAGACGCGCTAGGCAGAGAAACAACCTGATGACTTCCCGGGCATCGGCGAGAGAACAGGAAAAAAATCAATCTCCGTGCGGCGTGGCGGAAAGAAAAGTGGAAATGGGAGGAAAAGCTGTTGGTCTGACGGCGAATCAAGAGGCTTACGCGAACTACGTGACGAATGAGCTAAATCGCCGCGTTGTGGAGAGCCTCCCACCGCTACCTTACGAGCGTGGGCGTTGAGAGTAGGCACTGCTTTGCGCCCTTTATTTTGCCTCTATTTTATGTACAATTTTGAACTGTTGGGAGGTCCTGCCCATTTCTTGCTTTGTTGCCATTGCTTTTTTTTTTTTTTTTTTTTTTGGGTGACTGTGTTCTGAGAGGTTTTTGTTTTGTATTTATTTTCATTTTTGCTCTTCTTTGATCTTTTCCTCAGTGGCTCTGTTTTTAGGGAACGCTCCCTCACAATTTGCAACCAATCTTTTTTTTTTGCTTTGAAAGATGTTTTTTGCGTTATTTCTTTTGTTGCTGTGCGGCCCCGTGTCACGCGCCGCGGGCCAGGTGGATGTGCATGTGGCTAACCTTACCGTTATGGCCACCGGGTGGCCACAGACCACCGCTGAGTTGTCGCCATTTACGGCGGCTGTCACTTCCGTTGTGTGTGGCCCACTGGACACCACCGCCTCCACTGGCACGGCAATTCCGTGTGGTGGCTTTCTGGCACCGGTTTCAGAAGGCCATCTTTCCGTGCAGATGTATGCCGAGACTGTTTCTCTGGGAGACGCGCTTCGGGTGCGTCGTGCCTTTGGGGGCTGGGTGGAAGATGATGCTTCCGCCATGCTGGAGGCTCTTACGGTGGCCGTCTCAGCAGTTGCACTGAAACCCTTGTCGTCGCTGTTGAAAGTTACAGGGGTTTACACGGTGCCGTGCCGCAGCAATGATATCTCTGAGGTCCTCCCAGTGTGTGCCTCCACACGCAACTGCCTGACGTCCATTATTGTAGATGATTTTGGCGGGAGTGTGAGCAATGTTTTTTGCAGCTATGTCCCCACCCCATGCGAATTCTACATAACGGCCGAAGCAATCTCCTCAAACCAGGTAATGGTGAATATTAGCAGTCTTCCGAATACTCTCGAGCTGGCCCTTTTTTTCACAGATCAGGTGCGCCGCTCTGCTCTGCATGCCAGTCGTATTCAGCTCTACTCGGATGGTCAATTTGTACAGCTTTACGCTTCTAACGAAAAGATGGCGTACGAAAAGGATATCAAGGCGGTACCGGTCTGCGCTGTCGAGACTGCGCTGTGGATGCTGTCCTTTATTGCCATTATTCCTATACTGTTTCTCCTATTCAGTTATCTTTGGTGCATGGGCCGCCATCACGCGAAGAAGGTGGAGCGAAGGGCCATCGTTGAGGATGAGTTGCGAGCTCAGGAAATGGCGGAATCTCAAGGAGCGACGGCTGGTCAGCTCCGTGCACAGCAATTAATGGCTCACAATACCGGATACCCTCAAGAAAATGCCACGAGTCAGACGCCGCCACATGAACAGCAGGAGGGAATGCAGGGTGAATACGGCCAGTTTTCCACGGCAGAGAACTTTGAGTATCCGCAGGAGTACGCTGCTGACCAGCGGCAAGAAGGAGAAGGGCTATATGACGGTTATTATCATCAGGTGTACAATGGAGAGGATGACGCCGCAGTTGTTGACGAGTACGTGGAACCCAGTCTTGTAGGTGCTGAGAACGACGAGGGGATGCAGGCTGATGAAAATCCGAGCCATGGTGGTCACGCTGCTCACTTTTGAAGAGAAATTCAGGGGAGTAGAGAAGGAGGGGCAGGAAGTGATTTAGTTGGGGAACGTCATTGTTGCTTGACTGCGCTTTTATCCACGCTGCCTCCGCATGTTGAGTCCACTCCTTTTGTTGCTTTGTTAGACGATTGTCACGAGGGGCGTGTGTGGCGGTGCGCTGTCAGGCCCTTTCCGTTAATCTGCCGGCTCATCGATGCCGCCTTTCTTTTGTTGTTTTTTGCTGTTTCTTTTCATCCCCTGATCTGCTGTTTTGTGTTCCGTTTCTTTGCACTTCACAAGGCACGCAACTGGAGTAGAAGTAAATAATAAAAAAGACACCAACAACACAACGAAGCAGTGATTTCAAACAAAAATTCTCTCACAAGGTACAATAATGTCAGACGGGCAGCCAGAATGGACCAACGCGGCGGCGACAGCGCTGCAAGATGCAGTGGCTCTCGCGCGCAAGCACAGTAATGGCTTTTTGGACCCCGTCCATCTGGCGTGCGCGCTGTTCAAGGATGAGAACGGTCTCCCCTCGCGTGTGCTGAAGAAAGTTGGAGCGGGAATCGTGATGGACGCCCTAATGGCCCGCGTGGAGGCAATTCCCACACAAAGCCCTGCACCGACGCAGCCGCATCCTAACTCCGACATGACGCGTGTACTAAACACCGCGGAGCAGAAGCGGGTTGCGTTTGGCGATACCCTTTTGGCCGTCGACCACCTTCTCCTTGCGCTGTACGAGAGCAAGGACACCAATTCCATCCTGAAGGCGGCTGGTGCCGACAGTAAGATCGTTGAGAAGGCCCTGAAGGAGCTTCGCAAGGGGAAGAAAATTACCTCAGAGTTCCAGGATCAGAACTACGATGCATTGTCCAAGTACGCGATCGACATGTGTCGACAGGCGGGAGGATGGCAAGCTGGACCCACTTATTGGACGTGCCGACGAGGTATTACGC
>NW_001849392.1:7929-14869 GCF_000209065.1 Trypanosoma cruzi
TGGAGGAGAAAACCACCGGTTTACGACGACGATGGATCGCGTGGCCACGCGACAAGAACAGAGACGACCCTTATGAGGCTCATGTTCCTCTTTTGCACATTTCCCATTATTTGCCACCTGTGATGGCTGAGGCCGCTTCCTGCCTGGATTTAAAGGCATCCTTTTTTCAAGTCTCTTTACCGCGGGAGACTCGGCATCTCTTTCGATGCCGCGTGGAGGACGGCACGCTGGTGGAGCTTACACGGCTCCCAATGGGATACAAGGCCAGCCCAGAAATTCTCCAGATTATTACTTCGGCAATCGCGGGGGTGACGACGGTGGTTCACCGCCTCTGGGCTGCACCTCCATTGGTGCGTGTCGACGTTTGGATCGATAATATACGCATTTCAGGGTCAAAAAGCGACGTTAAATTGTGGGAAGCCCAAGTGCTTCGTAATGCGGACAGTTGTCACGCATCCATGGGGGAGGAACGCGAATCGGGCGCTACGCATTACACCTTTCTGGGGGTGCAGTTTGATCATACTCACCGGGCGGTATCCCTGAGTGAGAAGTTTGTCCGGTCTGTATGCGCCATGCCGGCGTTCAATTCTCTAACCATCGCGGAAATGGAGGTTGTGGCGTCACGCTTTTTATATTTGGCGGCCATTTTTGGCACGCGTTTAAGTGACTACCACTTTTTCATCAAGGCAGCGCGACGGCGATTATCCGCAGTTAACCGGGGAATCGTGCAGGAGACATCCCCGGCGAACCTTCCGCCGTCAGCGGTTGGTTTGGGCGAGAGATTGCGACACATCATCGAGAACAATCGCAAGCGCATCATCAATCCCACTGAAAAGGCATCAGCCGCCATCATCACGGACGCATCGCTCCATGGATGGGGAGCCGTTTTCCTTCCAGACTCCGGCGACGTTAAAATTGCCGGAGGAAAATGGAAGCGGAGGCCTTTTCTTATCATGCAGGCCGAGGCGCGCGCGGTACGCTTAGCCTTATCGGCCTTTTCCGCCATCTTGCCATCCACTATGGACGTTTGGGTGGACAACACTTCGCTGCAAGGAGCGGCGAATAAAGGCAGCTCGAAATCGCACGCCATGACGTGGGAGCTGCAACGAATATATGTGTTTTTGGACTCTCGCGGAGTGCAGGCAACTTTTGCCTACGTGCGGTCTGCAGAAAACCCCGCAGACGGCATATCGCGCGGTCGTGTGTTTACACTTCAGGACTTGGCGAAGGGGTGGAACTTGCGAAGGGGAGCGGCGGGGTCTTGTGGTTGGAGGACCCCAAAGTCTGCCACTTCGTAAGTAATAATATGTAAATCCTAACTGAGAACTAAGGACCATGCTAGTGGTCCACAGAATTCTATATATATTGAATGAAAATAAAACATTGAAGCAATTAACTAACGAACCTTTTTCCCTAACTTGTTTGGTTTCCATAGATTATTTCAGGATCCGGCCAGCTGCCCAGAAGATTATTCTAGGAGCTTGTGAAAAGAATGATCGCGGAAGAGCTGGCTAACTTAATTAATGTATGTTTACATCCTGATAAATGCAGACATTCTTTATGATACTTTTCTACCGTATGAATCTTTTGGGAAGAACGCGACTTTGTGGGGGCAGGGAGCCGATAGCGGCAAGATAATTTTTTGTTTTTATTTTGCCATCCCACCCACCCCCTTTTGATTCCCACCACGCGGCGGGGTCTTGTGGTTGGAGGACCCCAAAGTCTGCCACTTCGTAAGTAATAATATGTAAATCCTAACTGAGAACTAAGGACCATGCTAGTGGTCCACAGAATTCTATATATATTGAATGAAAATAAAACATTGAAGCAATTAACTAACGAACCTTTTTCCCTAACTTGTTTGGTTTCCATAGATTATTTCAGGATCCGGCCAGCTGCCCAGAAGATTATTCTTATTATTATTATTATTATTATTATTATTATTATTATTATTATTATTATTATTATTATTATTATTATTATTATTATTATTATTATTATTATTATTATTATTATTATTATTATTGAGTCCCTTTGCTTTTCCCTTTCTCATTGTGGGCATGATCGCTGGGCAAACCACTGCTGTCAGGGGACCGGCTTGTGTTACGGTGTTATTGTTATTCCACCTCAATATATATTATTATATCTATTTTTTTATTGCATACGCAGGATAAACAGAAACGGGAAAAACGGTTAGGAGTGGAGTGGTTTCTTACGTGGCTGCTGCCTGGCGTGGTATGCCTGAATCAAATTTTTTTTTTTTGTTTTCATGGCCCATGGTGTGTCCTCCCTTTTTCTATTTTTGTGTGTGTCTACCTTCATTTCATTTTTTTTGCCTTGTGGGATGTTTGGCGCCAGCACTCGTGATTCCTGCTATACATGCTGCCGGAGAGTGACGACTTCACAAATAACGCGTGGGATCCACAGAGCTGGATGCATGACCTGCGCTCGTTTATTGGCGAAATGGCCATAACACAGGTGTGTCTTGTGGGTTCTCACAACGCGGCATCGTACGGCACTCGCAAGGATTCACCATTTGGTGCGGACGCGCCGGGGTTTCTTCTTGGTGACTCGGTGTTTGCTTCTCTGTCACGCTTACTTTTTCGTGGGATCTGTGCATCTTGGTCAAGGTGTCAATGGATGTCTGTACGCGCGCAGCTGGACTACGGTGTGCGCTATCTGGACCTGCGCGTTGCGACAAACCCAGAGGACGCCAGCCGACTGTACATATCACACACCCAAATCTCTGTGCCTCTGGCTGATGTGCTTGAAGATGTGAAGGCGTTTCTCAATGACCCCCTTTCTGCGAATGAATTTATTGTGCTTGATTTTCAACACCTATATCTCACGGATGACAGTGACGGGAAGGGTAAGTTCTTCAAGGAGTTGGAACGCCTTTCAGATCGCTTTATACCCGTCGATGTGCCGCTCACAACGCCGTTGGAAATGTTGTGGAGGGTCTCGCGCAGGCGCCGCATCTTTCTTGTGGTGAGCAGTGGAGAGGATGAGTTGCCATACCCCGCGGTGCGGATTCGCTCTAAATGTATGGTATCTCGATGGGTAGATCAGGGTTCGTTGAGGAAGCTGCTGCAGGCCCTCAATAATTTGCTACTGGACGATCTAAAGTATCCCCAGACTGGCGTGCCTTCAAAACTGCACGTTACACAGGCTGTCTATACGCCACGAAAGAGTAACATTTTTCGTGGTATTTTCCCAAAAGTATCAAGGAAGGTTGTCTCGAGTATTTATGCCGTGGCAACACGTGTGAACCCGTCCTTGCTTGAGTGGTTTTATCTGCTGAATGCACATGGGCTCTTGGATGGTGCCAAGGTGATGATTCCATCAGGGATAAACACACACGGAAACATACTTATGCTGGACTGCGTGGAACTGGGCCGCTGTCAGATAATGGACGGCACGACGGAGACAAATGCCGTTGGCATGTGTGTATACCTTAACTTCCTACGCGCTTCGCGTCTATGTGAAGATTCCTCGGCAGCGCCGTTTTTGAAAGAGGGTTAGCTGCAGTGACAAGGCAATGAGAAAGGCCGTGAGGGGAGTGGGTGAGTTTTCTCCCACTCCTCACATTTAATCGTTTTTTGCTTTTCTAATTATTACTGGGCTTTTTTTTTGCTTTGTTTTGTTTTTTTCTTTTTATTTGATGCCGCTTACTTCTCGCTGTCCATCCACTTTATTTGCGTTGCTGGCGTTCCGCAAGCTTACGGGAGACGTTACTGAAATTTCTCATTCTTTCTTGTTGATTTATACGACGTGGCCATGTAGAGGCAGGGCGCTGCGGAGATGAGCCATCCTCGCGAGCAGCAGCCACTACCGCCCAGTAGCATGCGTGCATTTGTGGCATGCTCCACATTCTAGTTTGGCGGGGTCGTGGGCCTGGGGGCATCGGTGGCGGCATTGTCGTTTTCAAATACCCACGATAGGGCCTGCGCAGTTGTTGTGCGAGACCGTTTGAGCGTGCGGTGGTGCGCCTCACGCGGGAGTCCCTGTCGGTCTCCCGACCCACTGAACCCGGACTCCGTGCTGAGTTGAGCCGGCGGAAAGCGCGGGAGAGACGCCGCCACGTGTCCAGGAAGGGAGACCGGGTGCCGTACTACTTTGCCTTCTTCACGCATTCAGGCATTTTTTCTTCTTAGGTCGAGGGCGTCTTGGCGGCGGACAGGATCGCCGCCGCGCTGCAGCTCCTGAGTGTTGCGGACGCGACCCTTTGCGTTCCCGGTGCAGGACGCGGGCAGTGGCTCGTGCAAAACCGGCCGTTGCCGGCGCCCTCTGCAGGATGCCGTTCCCCGCCGAATTTGACGACGCGTGTGCCCGTGATTCAGCGGGGTGGTCCGAGGGGCGAAATGCTGCGGCGTATTCGAATGCGTGAGGCCATTTCTTGCGTGCCGCCCCGTTCTTCGTACGCCACCTCTCCGAGAACTGAGGGGCGGCGGGCAACTCGCCCGCTGTCGCGTGGATCGTCTTTTTGTGCTCCACGCCCAAAATTACGGCCGCTGCCTCGCCAAATCGCCGCAAGCACGTCGGCGGACGTGGGGGCCCGCCTCTGCCACGCACGATTCGCGTCTTGCTCACTCCGTGGCGCAATTTCCTGCCGGAGCGAGGCGGAGACAGCCTCTGAGATGCGTGGGCTTCTGCATCTTCTGGAAAAGGAGAAGAAAAGGAACGTGTTGTTGGAGTCGCAAGGAAGGTGCATCCGTGCCCTCCGCCTTATGGAGGAGGCAAATGCCCCCTGTCTTCGCGCCAGCAGGTAACGGCCACCAACGGTGCCCCTCCTCCCGTGACGGCCAGCAGAAGCCTTGCAAGGAGTCACAAGACATGGGCGGAAAATAAGCTTTTCAGACAGTGTGCGATGGCGGGTACGCATGACTCGAGCAGCCGCCACAGGCATTGCGTACACAGCAGCGATCTTCTGGAGGCGTGGTGTCGACCGACGTCGCTGTGAAGCGTGAGGAAAGGAAGGAGAGTGAGGCAGTCACACCAACCTTGGCGTCACTTGGCACGCAGATGGGGAGCAATGAGGAGTTGAATGGGGCACGTCGGATGGGATCACAGCGCAAGACTGAGCAGCAGCGGCAGCAACAATTCTCCGCCAACGGCCTTTTGACCTCAGAGGCTCTGGCGCGAGAAAATCTGGGCTCGGAATTGTCGCGGGGGAAAGAAGAGGCGGTCAAAATTGAGTTGCAGACGCTCGTGGAGAGAAACCCCTCTCCTGCAGCAGCAGCAGCAGCAGCAACTGCAACAAATGCGGCAGAGGCATGCTCAGCGACGCCAGCAGGAGGTGGTGGCGTTTTGCACGGCCAATGGAGGGAGCTACGCCAGCGAGAGATGGGAGGAAATGATGCAGGCAGATGATCACGCAAGAGGAGAGGGGGAAAACGCAAGCCGAGCCTCTAGAAATGAAGAGGGCTGGTGCAGCCCCACAGTGGAAGCAGCACGAAGTGCAGGAAAGGATTCCCTCGAAAACAAAAGGTGCGCTACGGGTGTCTGGGACGTGGAATGGAGTTAGGGATTCAGAGAGTGGCCGCCACTATTACGTCAACACGGAGGCAAAGCAACGTACATGGAAGATTAAGAAAGGTCCTTGCAAACGAGTGATTGGTGGCATGCTTGCATATGAGGCCAACGGGGCGTCATGCGGCTTACGCTGAAGCTTTTGTTTTGGTCGCACTTTCGGGTACTATAATGGAGTGGAGGGGAAAAAATGAAAAGACGCTGTGTGCTCTTTGCCTTCTTATCAATATTATTATTATTCTTATCTCCTTTATTCAACAGAGGCAGTTTATTTCTTAATTTGCAGCAAAAAAATCACCACGTTTTCTTTTTTTTTTTTTTTTTTCGAGAAGCAGCGGCTTGAAAAGGAGTGATCATACATTGGCGATGCACAACCGCAGATGTACGTCCATTGCAGAAGGTCGCTCCATTTTGATGTAAATGTGACGGTCACACTTTACACTCAACTGTAAAGGCGTGTCACTGCCAACAAGCATCCTTCTTTTTAATTCCTCTTACTGCTCTGCTGCAAAATAAAAAAGGATTGGCATCAGCCAAGCCATCAATAATAAAATCACGATAATGACGAAGTACCGACTACTGTGCGCCCTGTTGGTGCTTGCCCTGTGCTGCTGCCCGTCCGTGTGCGTGACAGCCAATGGTAATAAACAGAAGAACACAACCACAACGACGACGACCACACCAGCACCAACTACGACGACCACCCGCGTACCCTCATATGCTTTCTAATTTGATTTTGGATACAACAGCCCTGCGTGGGTTTATGCCCCGCTGGTGCTCGCGGTGTCCGCGCTGGCGTACACCACTTTATGCTGAGGAAAGGCGTGGGCTGTGAGTGCCGGCACACAACTGCAGTGATTGTTGTTCCTCTCTTGTGGGTTAATGGATAAAACAAGATAAATGATGATCTTTTTTTTTTTTTTTTTTAGGCAGAGATAAAGAGAATTTTTTTTTTTTTTTTGCTTAGCCTCGTGCTTCCTGTTTTCCCGCACATTCTTCACATGGCAGGCATCCGAGAAAAGCGCTTTTGCATGACACGCATACGACTGTTTGCGTGTACGCATAGTTGGGAGTGCATGCGCACTGGGGTCTTTGGGTGCAGTTCTCTGTTTTTTCTTTTTTTTTTTGCTGCAGGGCTATGTCTGTGTATTTTCTTTTTTCACCTATTCCATCAGCCTCATGGTGTGTGTGTGTGCTGCTGCTGTTTTTTTTGGAGTACTGGCCGTGTTTCTCCTTGCTCTCCCATGCCGTCAAAGGTTGGCTTTACAGTGTTAAGCAAGTTTATTTTTTGCGATGCTGGCGGTGATGGTGATGCGCCCTTTCTTGTGTGCCCTGCTGTTTTTTGCGCTCTGCTGCTGCTTTCCTAATTCCTCGTGTGCGGCTTCTGCCACAGCCAATAATGCCACTGAGA
>NW_001849392.1:14969-17696 GCF_000209065.1 Trypanosoma cruzi
TGCGTGCAAGCAGGAATGAGCGCTAAGAATGCGCGGGAGCATGAAGAGGGGGCTAAGAATGCTTTGAGGAAGCTCGGCTCTGAGGCTACAAGGATGAGCAGGGCGCTGCAGCAAGCGGAGGAGGCTGTGAAATTGGCCGATGCTGCCGTGGCCGAATGCAAGGCGGCAGAGGAGGCTGCACAGGCGGCGGGGATAATGACGCTTGATGCCGTTGGGGAGGTGCTGAAGCATGTGAAGGACGAGAAGACCAAGGTTGGAAGTGGACCGGAGCTGTTGAAGAGGGCGGCGGAGCAGACTGTGCTTTCTCTGGAGAAGGCAAAGGAGGCGGAGGCGGAGTCTGAGAAGGCGGCAGCGGCGGCGCGGAAAACCCTGGAAGCAGCAGAGAAGGCAGCAGCGGCGCGGACCTTGGCACAAGACGTTGCCGCAACGGCCAGTGCGCTGCTGCGGCAGCGGGAGAGGGAGGAGGAGAGACGAAGAGCGAAGGACCGGGAGGCGGCGGAGGCCGCGAAAAAGGCTGCCATTGCTGAGGTGATGAAGAAATTTGCTGCGAAGAAGGGGAATGACGCGGCGTCTGGCAGGAATTCCACGGCCACCCGCATTCAAAGGACGAGACCGCGGGTGGATGGCGGCGGCATTCCATTGCTTTTGCGTGCACCGCTTCTGATGGTTGCTGCCGTGGCATCCGTTTTCGGCTTCTTATTGTGCTAGGCGGCATAACCGAGGCGATGACGTGCTGCCCAGCGCGGTGAGTCCATTTGTTTTAGGACCTTTTTTTTTTTACTTTTGTGGTTTTTTGTAAGAAAAAAAAAAAGAACATTTAAAAATAAACCAAAAAAAGCCGCTGCGTTTTACAACTGCGAGGGTTTTTTTGTGGTGAGAAATTTTAAAAATAATTTGCTGTGCGTGGTGTGGGGCGATTGTGAGTACCTTGTCTTCTCCGTCCGCGGCGAGAAACACTTGCCCACATGCTGTGGGGGATTCTTACACATGTGTACATACATGTATATACTTTTATATACCAACACACGTGAAACATCGAAATATTCCATAGTAGGAATTTTTTTAAAGAAGTATTTTGCGCGCTTCTGCTGCCCTTCTGTGTGCTCTGTGTTGTTCCGCACATTCATCACGCGGCACGCACCCCAGAAGTACGCGTATGGATGACACGCATACGACTGTTTTTGTAGAGGCATATTTGTGGGTGAGTGCATGCGCAGTGGAGTCTTTGGGTGCAGTTCTCTGTTTTTTTTTCTTTTTTTTTTTGCTGCCGGGCTATGTCTGTGTATTTTCTTTTTTCACCTATTCCATCAGCCTCATGGTGTGTGTGTGTGCTGCTGCTGTTTTTTTTGGAGTACTGGCCGTGTTTCTCCTTGCTCTCCCATGCCGTCAAAGGTTGGCTTTACAGTGTTAAGCAAGTTTATTTTTTGCGATGCTGGCGGTGATGGTGATGCGCCCTTTCTTGTGTGCCCTGCTGTTTTTTGCGCTCTGCTGCTGCTTTCCTAATTCCGCGTGTGCGGCGGATGATACAGCTGCTAATACCACTGAGGATGTCAATGCTTCGGCGATACCGACTAATATGAAAGAAGCTTTTGACTGGGCATTCAAGGCGATGTTTAAGGCGCGGGAGGAGGTGGATGAGGCCAGCCAGCATTGTGTGCAAGCTAAACTAAGTGCGGCGAAGGCAGCTGGGCTTGAGAAAGAAGCAGAGATGGCTTTAAAAAAGCTTGGCGCGGAGGCTATGACACTGAGCAAGGCATTACGAGATGCGAGGGGAGCAAACAGTGAAGCTAAGGCTGCCGTGACCGAATGCGAGGCTGCAGAGGAGGCCGCACAACAAGCAGAGATTGCGACGCTCGACGCCGCATACGAGGTGCTGAACCATGTTAAGACCGATAGGAGGAGCAAGAATTCCAAAACAGAGGGTCTTTTGGACGAGGCGGCAAAGCATACTGCAATTGCCGTAAAGAAGGCAAAGGAGGCGGAGGCGGAGTCTGAGAAGGCGGCAGCGGCGGCGCGGAAAACCCTGGAAGCAGCAGAGAAGGCAGCAGCGGCGCGGACCTTGGCACAAGACGTTGCCGCAACGGCCAGTGCGCTGCTGCGGCAGCGGGAGAGGGAGGAGGAGAGACGAAGAGCGAAGGACCGGGAGGCGGCGGAGGCCGCGAAAAAGGCTGCCATTGCTGAGGTGATGAAGAAATTTGCTGCGAAGAAGGGGAATGACGCGGCGTCTGGCAGGAATTCCACAGCCACCCGCATTCAAAGGACGAGACCGCGGGTGGATGGCGGCGGCATTCCATTGCTTTTGCGTGCACCGCTTCTGATGCTTGCTGCCGTGGCATCCGTTTTCGGCTTCTTATTGTGCTAGGCGGCATAACCGAGGCGATGACGTGCTGCCCAGCGCGGTGAGTCCATTTGTTTTAGGACCTTTTTTTTTTTACTTTTGTGGTTTTTTGTAAGAGAAAAAAAAAAAAAAAAACATTTAAAAATAAACTAAAAAAAGCCGCTGCGTTTTACAACTGCGAGGGTTTTTTTGTGGTGAGAAATTTTAAAAATAATTTGCTGTGCGTGGTGCGGGGCGATTGTGAGTAACTTTTCTTTTTTGTCCACGGCGAGAAACACTTGCCCACATGCTGTGGGGGATTCTTACACATGTGTACATACATGTATATACTTTTATATACCTAATACAAGTGAAACATCGAAATATGCCATAGTAGGAATTTTTTTAAA
>NW_001849392.1:17796-49031 GCF_000209065.1 Trypanosoma cruzi
TCTCCTTGCTCTCCCATGCCGTCAAAGGTTGGCTTTACAGTGTAAGGCAAGTTCATTTTTTGCGATGCTGGCGGTGATGGTGATGCGCCCTTTCTTGTGTGCCCTGCTGTTTTTGCGCTCTGCTGCTGCTTTCCTAATTCCGCGTGTGCGGCGGATGATACAGCTGCTAATACCACTGAGGATGTCAATGCTTCGGCGATACCGACTAATATGAAAGAAGCTTTTGACTGGGCATTCAAGGCGATGTTTAAGGCGCGGGAGGAGGTGGATGAGGCCAGCCAGCATTGTGTGCAAGCTAAACTAAGTGCGGCGAAGGCAGCTGGGCTTGAGAGAGAAGCAGAGATGGCTTTAAAAAAGCTTGGCGCGGAGGCTATGACACTGAGCAAGGCATTACGAGATGCGAGGGGAGCCAACAATGAAGCTAAGGCTGCCGTGACCGAATGCGAGGCTGCAGAGGAGGCCGCACAACAAGCAGAGATTGCGACGCTCGATGCCGCATACGAGGTGCTGAACCAAGTTAAGGCCGATAAGAAGGATAAGAATTCCAAAACAGAGGGTCTATTGGACAAGGCGGCAGAGCATACTGCAATTGCCGTAAAGAAGGCAAGGGAGGCGGAGGCGGAGTCTGAGAAGGCGGCAGCGGCGGCGCGGAAAACCCTGGAAGCAGCAGAGAAGGCAGCAGCGGCGCGGACTTTGGCACAAGACGTTGCCGCAACGGCCAGTGCGCTGCTGCGGCAGCGGGAGAGGGAGGAGGAGAGACGAAGAGCGAAGGACCGGGAGGCGGCGGAGGCCGCGAAAAAGGCTGCCGTTGCTGAGGTGATGAAGAAATTTGCTGCGAAGAAGGGGAATGACGCGGCGTCTGGCAGGAATTCCACAGCCACCCGCATTCAAAGGACGAGACCGCGGGTGGATGGCGGCGGCATTCCATTGCTTTTGCGTGCACCGCTTCTGATGCTTGCTGCCGTGGCATCCGTTTTCGGCTTCTTATTGTGCTAGGCGGCGTAACCGAGGCGATGACGTGCTGCCCAGCGCGGTGAGTCCATTTGTTCTAAGACCTTTTTTTTTTTTTACTTTTGTGGTTTTTTGGGGACTCTCTCTCTTATCAGCGTCTCTATTACAAGGGTGTTTTTTTTTTTTATTGTGGGAAGTGAGTGGGAATTATTGGCTCCCCTTTATCCGCTCTGCACGCCGAGGCGTACATCTTTTTCCGCAAGCCGTGCGAGATTCTTATCAATTTCATCTATTCTTAAATACATAAGAGTATGTATATGTATATGTATATCAAATAAACGCGAGTCATCTTTCCCCCCCCCCCCCCCCACTATTTGCTTGTTATTTAATTTTTTATCTTTTTGTTGTGCTGCCGTTGGCTTTTTTTTTTTTTTATCTGTGTGGGGTTGTGCGCTTATTTCCCGCAGATGTGTTGTTTCATAAATGAGTCTATGGCTTAAGGTGACAAATTTGCATTCTTCTAAAATACGTATGTATGTATGTATGTATGCTTTTTTTTTTTTTTTAAAATAAATAAATATATATCTTTTTGCTTGAGGTAAATGAAAGCCTTTGAAATTATGAGAAGATTCTTGTGCTTGAAAGTTGTCTGTGCGTTTGGTTGTGCTGATTTTGTTGTTGCTTTTGCCGTGTGTGTGTGTGTGTGTGTGTGTGTGTTCCTGTTTGCAGTACCTCTTGGCGGTGCCGAATGCTTTTTTCTTCTTTACGTTCTCTTTTTGTTGCAGAAGAAAATTGAATAGAAGAGAGGAGGGATTTGTGTTTTGTTTCTTTTCTTTGTGTTTGGGCCCAGTAAGGTGGGGGGCGAAATATTTATAGCTAGAGAGAGAGAGAGAGAGAGTGTGTGTGTGTGTGTGTGTGTGTATTTGGGCGGGCACGAGTGGAAAAGGGATAGAGGGGGCTTTCAAAGCGGTGGTGGTGGTGGTGGTGTGCGCTCTCATGACTGGAGTAGTGCCAGAGATTAAAGAGACGAATGCGGAGAGCGGTGGAACTGCGAGATTTCTTTTTTTTGGAATTGTCACTGTCATTGTCGCGCTTTTCATAGCCAGGTTTATTTCACGTTATGTTTTTGGAGCCATTGGCGTCTACTCGCGGCACCGTCACACATTGTTGTTGATTGGACTGTGCGGAAGTGGAAAGACGGCTCTTTTTGCACAGCTTGTTGCACAGAAATGTGTTTCTGCGCGGACGAGCATGCAGCCTAATCGTGCAGTCATGACCCGACGTCAACTCTCGAGTCACAAGGAGAAGGAGGAGGAGGAGTCATCATTTTCTGCGCCGTCGAGGTTTTCAAATGGGGCGAATGCGTCTCAGGTTGTTGTAGACTTTCCCGGTCACCGTCGTCTGCGTGATTCGCTTTTGTCCGCAGTTGAGGAGGCAATGAGCGTTGTCGTGGTGGTGGACGCCGTTACCATTCAAGATGATCGACAAGAAGGGGCTCAGGCGCTCGCGGAGCTCATCTTTTCCGTCTTTACCTCATCTGCGTTTTACGGTGTTCAACGTGTGCTGGTGGCATGCACCAAGCGGGACGAGTTGACGAGTTACTCCGCCAAGGCAGTGCGGAAGCTGCTTGAGGCGGAGATTACCCGCTTTGTTACGTCGCGTCGGGGTGATCTGCAGAGTCTTGACAGTATTCTTAACTCGGCTAGGGTCGTGGTGGGGCACAAAAAGAGTAAATTTGCTGGTGGCGGTGACAGCGGCAGAAGGGATGGCATTGCGCATCAGCTGTCGCTGGATGAATCCGGCAAGTTCACATTTGACAATTTTCCGGTTCCTGTACACTTTGCGGATGTCTCCTCTGTTGTGGATCCAGGGCGGCACCCATTCAACGTGGAGCCCGTCTGGGAATTTGTGGAGGGGCGCATGTGACATCCATCACACGTCTCTTTTTTTTTTTTTTTTTCCCTTCCATGCGAGGGGCGTATCACGGGGGGCGCCAAGTGGAAGGAGGAGGAAAAAAAAAAAGAAAACAAAAGGGTGAGTGACTCCAAAACAACAGCAACAATAATAAATTGCACATGAATTATACATATATATATATATATGTGCATTTAGGGCGTCATGTCTCTTTCACTTTTGTCATGGGCGGCAATTTTTCTCCTGTCACTTTTTCTTTTGTTATTGTTGTTTCCCCCCCCCCCCTTTCGGCCTATCGCGGGTTCAAAGCCTGCTGCAGACAGAGCCATTCAATTTTTTTTCTCTTTTTTTTTGTATGTGCATGTGAAGGGAACACAAGAGCCAAAGAAAAAACAAACAAACAAACAATAAATAAATAAATAAATAAAAAAAGGAGAAAAGGGAGAGGAGATTTTCTCTCCTTTTTTTTTTTAAATACTTTTTTTCTTTATTTTTTTTTTCTTGTTGTGTGCTTGCGTGCTTCTGTTTAGCCGGTTCTTTTCTCTCCTCCCTGCACGGGATGCAGAAGTCGTCGAGTCATGCGGAACAAAGAAAAGGCCCGCAGAGCTCTTTAATGCGTGCATCGGAACGTCACAGCACAGTCGTTAGTCGTCTCTCGCGATCGCGGCGCACAAGAACGGAGTCGCGTCATCGCTCCAACGAAGTCTGGCAGGAGCTTGAGTCGACAGTCCATGTTCTTGACAATGGGGTTGACCGGACGCCATTGCCGCTGCAGAAGCGACCAAACGCTAATGGTGTTCCCCGCGAGAGTCACCAAGGCATGAGTTCCATCAGTCTGTTGCTTCCACTGGAGAGTAGTTCCATTTTTCATTCTTCATTGCTGAACGCCAGCTCAATAGATGCGTTGAATGTTGCCTCGAACACAAGCCCGTACAGTCCATCACAGACTGGCTTTGTAACGGCCTCGTCCTCGCTGACAAGCGTCTCTGTCGACCGCCGCGCGTCCGTCTTTTCTTCCAGTACGTTGTCCGCCCCAGGTCAAACTGTGCAATACCAGGCTGGTTCCTTTCAATTGGAGGATGCCTTTTCTGCTCCGAAGAAACGCGTCCTAACACGGGAGGAAAGGCACATGTGGTTTGAGGATAAAACGACTGTTGTCCTTTGTGAGACTCCAACCATTATGCTTTACACACATCAAGATGAAATTGTACCCAATGAACGAAAGGAGGAGCTGCAGGAAGTGCAGGATCGCAATGCGGCGTATGCGGAGTTAGTGGAGGCAAAGCGCGTTGATGAAGGCACACGTTTTCAGGAGAAGGGCTCCTGGACCTTTATTGTGCCCAAGAAGTCCATTCACTGCTCCATTTGCCCTCCGAAAAAGAAGGATGCAGGCGCATTGCAGGTGACGCCGTGGTTGTTGCGTGACCAGTTTACCGCTCTTCTGGCAGAAGATACAGATGTCATGAAGGACGAGGAAGAAGAAGTCGATGAGGAAGATGGCGAATTGGAAGAGACGGGGGAGGAGCAAGAAAAAGAGGTCCCATCGGAAACAACTGGTGAGCGAAGCAGCCTTTCAAATAATCGTTCTATGTTATCGTGGATGTTTGCCGATTCATTGCTCCCGACTTTACGTGTTATGGAGCGAGTTGTTGTCCAGAACACGATGGAGGAGGTGCAGTTGTCATACCGAGGAATCACGATGGACCCTGCGGCACGCCGTGTACCTCGAGCCTCCGAGAAGGAGGAAAACTCAAATTTGGAAGAGACGGAGATGGCAGTAGCGGCAGAGGTGCAGGAACCAAATGATGTGGCTCCCGCCGTGGCCGCCACGCCTTTGTTGAAGTCTGAACTTCCACCACTAAGGATTTCAGAAGATATTAAGGGTTTGTGGACCTTTCGATCGCCCCAAACAAGGGATCGCGCCGTTACTTGCATGGCGTGGAACTGCAAGGAAAATGATATTCTTGCCGTTGGCTACAGTGCAGTTCGAGGACAGGACGCACTAGGCGTGGAACCTGCAAACACATTCCAGGGAGGCATTGTGTGCTGTTGGTCGTTAAAGAACCCCCTCGCACCAGAGCGCGTCATTCAGCTGAACACAGAGGCGGGAGTATCGTCGGTAGCGTTTTCGTATGAGCACCCAAGTCTTCTTGCTGTCGGTAACATGGAGGGTGGGATTCTTATTTATGACATCCAAAAAGACTCAAATGTCCCTGCCATCAAGACAACTTTGACGAGTGGGCAGCACACTGGGGCGGTTTGGGAGATGAAGTGGGTGGCACGCGGTAAAGAGCGTGGGGAATTCCTCATGTCCATCTCCGGTGACGGACGTGTCGTCCAGTGGGCGGTTGGAAAAACAATCGAACGTGTGGCACCCGATCTCATGACGTTGAAGCGGCAAGGTGGCGCTGCCTGTGAGCCTGTCATTGCAGACAACGGCACTAATGGTGGTAAACGTAATGGAGATATGCAGCAGCGACGCAGGCGCGATGCACTTTTTTCCCGACAATGTGGCGGTATGTGTATGGACGTGTCTCCTGCAGATGGCACAGTATATGTTGTTGGCACAGAGGACGGCTCTGTTCATCAATGTAACAAGAGCCAAACAGAGAACTACGAGTTGGACTACGCGCCGCACTCGGAACTTGTCTACCGCGTGCGATGGTCTCCTTATAGCGATGAATACTTCCTCACTTGTTCGGCGGATTGGAGCTCGCGACTGTATCGTCTTGGGCAATCCACACAATTACTGAAGTTTGATAGTCCGAATCAAAATGCCGTGCAGGATATCGCGTGGTCCTACACGAACTCTACTGCCTTTGCCACCGTGACAGCCCAGGGAAACGTGGAGCTGTGGACCATCATGGACTCCATTCATCCCCGTTCCACTGTGCAGTTTTTGGATCAGCGCCGGCTTGCGTGTGTTCTCTTTGCGGAACAGGATGCCGCTGTGCTGGTGGTTGGGGACGAAAAGGGTGACGTGACCCTATTTCGCCTTCTTTCACCGTACTATAGCGGCATGAACATGTTAGCCGATGAACAGGAGCGTCAGCTCGAGGAGGCCATTCGCAAGGCAATCTCGTAATTGTGTCTGGATGAAATGAGCAACAGGAAACGGAAGCCCCAAAATACGAATGAAAAAAAAAAAGAAAAAAAAAAGAGGGTGCGGGAGGGGCCGAAGAGAAATGTCGAGGATGAATAAAAAGGAGGAAAAGGAAAGAGGAGTGCCTGTGCATTGCACGGCAACAGTGATGTGTCAACCTCACACCAAACAACCGCAACACAACAAAAAAAAAAAAAAAAAAGAAAAAAAGACTGTGAGAATCGAAACAAAAAAAAAAAAAAAAAGGAGGAGATTGAAGGCAATGAAGGTGGTGATGGGGGTGAGGGGAGTGTGGCCCTCGAGTGACGCTCTCAGTGTCACTGTCTGAGCCGGCTGGCACCGGTCTTCGCGATGTAAATGATAGAGACTGAGAAGCACAAATACACACAAATGAATGCGTGAGTGTCTGTGTGTGAACGAAAAAAAAGAAGAAGAAGAAGAGACATGAATAAAAAACGGGCTCTTCATAGGATAGTCTCCTTTCATGTAGACATGTTGTATGCGTACAATACCACTACACTAGCGGAATTTGCCTTTCTTTCTTTTTTTTTTTTTTTTTTTACTTTTTTTTTTTCTTATTATTTTTTGTTTGTGCGTTTGATCGCTCCGATGCTTCATCGGAGGGATTTAGAGTTTATTGGCTGTGCCTTTTTAGCTTGCAGTTCTGGGGAAGCCAACACGAGCCAATAACAACTTTCTACACCTGTTAGAAGGAGTTGAAGAAGCAGTATTAGCAGAGAGAGAGGGGGACAGGGGAAAGGGTGTGGGAAAAAAAAAAAAAAAAAAATAAGGGCGCTTTGTGTGCTGGTGACTGTTGATATTTGAGAGAGCAACAACAACAACAACAACGATAAAGAAAAGCAAAGGCAAGACAGCACGGAGCCATCTTATTTTTTTTTTTTTACGAGGGTTCTGAGACTTTGGCATGTCGACAAATCCGGAGGAACGTGAGGCGGAACCACAACCATCACCACATTCAGTTCCGCCACAACAGCAACTACAGGAAGAGGCAAATGTTGAAGAAATGACCGGCGTTGGCGCTGCTGATGCCGCCGTGGAAGAAGTCGCTTTTGTGCCGCCGCCGCCGCAACAAAAGGAGGAGCAGCAACAGGCAGAAGAACAACAACTGGAGGTGGCACCACAAGAGGAACAACGCGATGAAGAACGAGGTATGCAGGGAATTGTGGAAGTTGAAGGGAATATTGATACAAAATTGCGAACGTTATTAGGTGCTCATCCCACGCCGCATAGCCGCAAGGGGGGCAGCACCACAAAGGAAGGGGACGCGGAGTCTCTGAGTACTGCTACCGAAACCCGGTTCCAAATGTCCAAAACGCTTCCACCTTTAACGGCTTTGTCATTGCTTGAGAAGGGAATAGGATCTGATTTTCGAGCGCGGGATGCGTCAAACCGATCGTTTAAGATGGGGAGTTATGATTCTTCTACGGGAAACAGGTTTTACTCGGCCGGTAATTATGCGCCATTCCGCACCGTGAATAGTATGACACCCAATGAAGAATACATGGCGTTCCGAGCACGCAATGGTGTTTCTTCGTATTATAAAGGACCCATATTTGCTGTAGAGGATCTTTATGTGATGTGTGCAGAGTGCGGTGCTCCTGTTGACCCAGTTACTCGTGTTCCTGCCGGAAAGCTGTTTTTTCATCCACAGTGTATCAGTTGCAAGTTGTGTGGTCGCACCGATATTGCGGATGCTTACTTCAGGGCAATGGGCAACGGCGCAATATGCTCTGAGTGTGCTTCAAGGGGCTTTGCGTGGTGTGTGCCGCGAGAAGCTGCCGCGGCGCGTGGAATTGTTCCAGGTGCTGTTGTTGGCAAAATTGATGAGGCTGTTAGACTTTATGATCTTAAGAGGAACCTGCAACCGATTAATCACCCCACTCTGCCGGGAGCCATTCCGCCCACACTTGTGCTAGGTCGTCTTTTTGTCCATCGCGGGCAGAGCACAAGAAAGTACTCACTCATTCAGCGTCAACAGTACTACACGCAGAATGACAACAACATTATTTGTTTGCCGCCTGAGGGGTCGAGGGCATACTCGCGGGCGTCCAGTGCGAGTCGACACCGGTGGAAGAAGGATGAAATGCCCAAGTTGATGTAGGCAGCGCGATGCATGCAACGAGAATAAAAAACAAAAACAAAAAGGAGAAACAACAACAACAACAACAAAAACAAAGAAGGATAACAGGAAAATATTTTTCTTTATTTGCTCTGACGGAAAGAAGAGGGAATAATAAAAGCAACGGCAGCGGTAGGAACAACAGCAACGAGAAGAAGAAAAAGAAGAGAGAGAATATATATATTTAAGACACATCACCGATTACACTTTGGGGCGTGACATTCATCAGAAGGGGGGAAATAGTGCTGAGAGTGGGAGACACTCGTGAGGGGAGACAGGGGAACCCACGAAGTGGAGTGCCTTCATGTCTCCAGGACTCTCTTTTTTTTTTTTTTTGTTTGTGTGTGTTGCTGCTTCTCTTCTATTTATGTGTGTGTATGTTTGTATTTCCTTTCGCCCTTTTTTTGGGGAGGGAGGGAGGGAGGGAGGTCTTTTCTAAAGGACTTCTCCCAGCAGAATTATGTACATACCTTGCGGAGGCGTGGGAATTTTTTCCTTTTTTTTTTTCTTTCTCTATCTCTCTTTTTGTGTAATTGATTGATTGATTGATTTAATAAAAAAAAAAAAAATATTTTTTTTTTTTTTTTGTGAGTTCGCTGCGGATGTATTTATTTTCCCTTCCGTCGTTCTTGCATCTCTACGGGAGTTGTTTTCCTTTTTTTTTTTTTTTTTTTTCCCTCCGTTTTTCTCCAGTTCTCGTTATTTTGCATGTCTTATTTCTTCCTGTGGAGGGGACGGGGTTGTCTGTCCCTTTTGAACACCAACAAAAAAAAGAAAAAAAAAAACAATAATAAAAAAAAAAAAAATAAAGAATACGGGAAATTGTGATGGATGTTTTTCTTTTTTTTTTTTCCTGTTTTTATGTTTGCTTCTTCTTGATTTTGTTTATCATCATCACTAGCAAGGGAATTTTTGTCTTTGCCTCGTTACTGTTGGGGCGCCCCTTTGCGCACGGATGAATGGGATGAAGTATGACCGACAGCTGCGTTTGTGGAGCCTTGCAGGCCAGCGTTCACTGACGGAGGCGCATGTTGTGGTTTTGGGCGCCACGGCAACGGCGGCGGAGGTGCTGAAGAACTTGATTCTGCCGGGGATTGGCTTCTACACCATCGTGGACGATGCCCCCGTTGATGATGGGGCACTGGGGAATAATTTTTTTCTCTCCGTCGATGACTACATCTCACGCCGCCCACTCTCGGAGGCTTTGCTGCAGCATCTCAGTGCATTAAATCCGCAGTCAAATGGAATGGCTTGTGTGGAGTCATGTGTCTCGTGGGTGGAGAACTTCTTGTCGACTGGCATGCAAGCGCGTGGCACGGTCAGCTTGACCAGCAATGGCCGCCGCCCTCTCTTATTTTGGTGACACCACGACTACCTGCCTTTTTGCTTCGTCGTCTTTCAGTCTGCCTGAAGGTTCAGAATGCACCGCCGCTCTTGTACGTGCAAACGCTGGGTCTAATGGGCCTCATTCACGTGCAGGAGAAGGAGCGGCTCATTATTCATGCAGAGCCAAAGAGTGAAACATGTGTGGAGGACCTTCGTATTTTCAACCCTTTTCCTGAACTGAAGGATTGGTTTGACGCGCATGATCCAGAGGATGACTCACTCTTTAGCGACGATATCGAGTTGCATAGTCATATTCCATGGATTGCAATTCTCTATCACGCTCTTCAACGCCTTCGACGGGAGCGTGGCACACCACGGCTTGTGCCACGCACCAAGGCAGACTATGATGCCGTAAGAAGGGTCGTCGGCGCATTTATTCGTAGGCCGCACCCGCCTCAAGAGGGTTTTATGGAGGCTATGGAGAAATGTTGTGTGGTTCTTAACCGTCCGTCTCTGTTGCCTATTAAAGTGCAGGACATTTTGCAGGACCCTCGTAGTGATGCACCGTGTCTTAATGGACAATTGGTTAATGATCACAGACCACTTTACTGGCTGGTGCTGCATGGAATCAAGCGATTCATGGAAGAAAATGATGGAGTGCCACCATTCTGCGGATATGTACCGGACTTCACCACCACAACACAGTGGTACGGTGAGCTGCGTGCCATTTACGACAAAAAATTGCGAGACGATTGCAAATTGGTGTACGACTACGCGATGGAAGCTATTGCTGGCTGCAGTCACGACAGCAGTGCATCCGTAGTGGATGCGAACGAAATCTCTGACCTGACGCGGGCTTTGGTTCAGAATATATGGACATTACAACTCGTGCGATTTGGCCCTGATCTCGATGAGACGGCCACGGACGCACCACTGCGATGGCAGCGTGTTTGTCACTATTTTGACGAATGCGAGAGTGAGGAGGAGCGGTTCACTGTGGAATTATACATGGCTCTTTTAGCTGCGCACCGATTTGAGGAGCAGTTTGGGCGATCACCGGGGCAAGTGCTTCATCCCAGCGCAGAGCCGGATGCAGCGTGGGTAGATGACTCGAAGGAGTTGTTGCGGATAATTGAGGAGGCATGGCAAGGATACCGCTGCGGCATGGAACTCACGGCAAAGGCATGCATGGAAGTGGCTCGGTTTGGTGGTGGCGAACCAGCTGCCACGGCGTGTATCGTTGGGGCGGCGGCGGCGCAGGAGTGCATAAAACTTGTGCAGCATCGTCGTGTTCCCATTCAGCGGCCGTTGATATTTGACGGGTACCGATGCTGTTTTTGGCTTGCCCCACCACCACGGGAGGAGGTTGAGGGCGTGGTGCCCACATGATGGTGGCAGCATGGGCGACCAGCTTTCTCTTCCTCGGAACGGTGACTGTGAGGATGCCCCCTCTCCTGCTAAAAAAAAAAAAAAAGAGGAAAGAAAAAGAATGTGTTGCTTTACACCCTGCTCTTTTATGGCCTTTTTCTTTTTTATTATTTTTTTCTTTATTACTATTATTATATTTATTTATTGTTCCATTCTGTGGATGCAAGCATGCACACCACTCCCAGCGTGTGCAATTTATAAACAAATAAAAGAAGTTGGTAGTGGGCACCTTAGAGACTCAAGAAGCTGATCGAGTAAAAAAAAAAAGAAGGAGGAGGACGAAATGTCGCATCGAGTGGCGCGTCCGCTTCGGCTGCTGCAGTCTTCTTGGAGCCTTGGGGTTGAGCGTGAAGGTGGCCACACGGTGCCGACCATTGCCGTGTACAAACCTTCTGGCCTCCCGTACTTTGCCACGTCACAGGTGGCCGCGTGCAGCAGCGGACGACATTTGTTTTCTGCCTCGCCACGGGACACTCCGGCAGTAGAACCAACGGATGTGAGTGACTCTCTGCTCGGTCGGATGACTGACCTCCTGCCTCCCGGAAGCGGCATACCGCGTGTAGCTTTACCACTCATTCACCCAGCGTTATCGCGTTATGCCACGGCGTCGCAATTGAATGCGTTGACGGCACAGCGAAAGGGAACTTCACTTATTGCCTGTTCACCTCATGAGTTTATGTTCCTTCGCAACTGCCATCGGCTGCATCTTGTACGGTCTGTTTACCGTGTGCTCTGTCGCCTTCCTCCGTGCGTGTCTGTTCGAGTACGACGTGCCTTACGTGAAAGGAATGCAGCCGGGCGAACCACAGAGAGTGCCTTTAAAAATCCTTACGTCCAAGAGTTTCTCCAGCGCTCCAGTAGCATCTCGGGTGTGGCGGGGAGTATCTCTATTGTAAGCGAAGTGGATGGGAGTTTGCCTCCGTGCGCATATCCTTATCCTTTGCTACAGGGAGGATTTATTAGTCTCAAGGAGCGGTGTTTGTTGCCTCACGGCACCGTCTCTGGGTATCTCAGTGGGTATCAACTTCCACCTGGTGTGCAGAGAATCCTGAAGAAGCAGCAGAGGCTCAAGGAACTTTTTCTGCCACCTACGGTAATGAAATCTTTTTCGTCATCATCATCATCATCACGACTGGCGATGGATGCCGTTGCGGAGGATAATAACGCAGGAGGGTGTACAATATGCCGAGGCAAAATGACCGGCCAGGAAGACGTTACTCCTCATCCATGGATCGGGCCTGAGTGCCGAATGCGTGTTGCACTGGATGTGAGGGTGACGCCAGACAGGGAAGCGGTTAATGAGATAAATGTTGATTGCAGCGACGTGGACCGTGCATTGACCCCGCACCCGGACGGGAACGAAGGTGCCCCACTCGACCAACCGCAGTGGGGAAGGCGAGGAAGCCGTCGTCTTACTGGGAAACCGTTCAGATTTGATTTTCGATTAGTCACCCTCAACGATGCCTGTGAATTGGCGTTGTATGAGGTCTCCACCAACAATGCATCGGACGAGGAGATCAAGGCAGCCTTCGCAGCCGCCAACTTTACGGTCATGAACGATTTTGTGAATGATATTGCGCTTGCGGAGGCCATGCAGACGGTCTCACAGGAAATACACACAGTGTCACGGGCGAAAATTGCAGATTTACCAATGGCCGCCCAACACATGTTGCGAGAGGGATCTCCGCTGGAATTGGTGGCCGAGCCACTCCTCAGCATCCCTACTGCATTATCCCCTGTGGGTGGAGCTATCGAACCACAGGCCGATTTGTTAAAGCACATGGAGCAGGTGTCAGAACGAAGCGGTCTGCGTGGTCATCGCTACCGTCTTCTCTTGGAGACGCTTGGAAACTTGAAGGATGAGAAGACATTCTTTCTTGTTGCCCAGTTAGTGTTCGGCAGTGGCTTGGAATGCACCGCGATTCACTTTCCAGATCCAAGGAACGAAGCCAACACGAGTGCCGTCCAACATCTTCTTCTTCGAATGGAGGGGAGTGAATTTTCAGAGGCATACTGTAACAATGTTGCAGAGCGTATGTCTTTTGTGAGCCGTGGGGCCGCTGTTGACTGCGAGACATACAACACGCTGCTCCAGAATGACAGCATGCGGTGCCTCCCACCGCAGCGTGAAGTGAATGTAGCATGGGGCGGTGGACATTCCACCATTGTGCGAAGGGAGGAGTGTGGCGAATTGGGATGTGCATACTGTGGGGCGCGTGGTCACGTCTGGAGTACATGCCCAGGGGGAGTTCCGTTAATATCCAATGAGGCAGGCTCTACTGTTGAAGGGGAGAAAAGTAAAAAGGGAATCACAAAAGACAATTCAGTGACGGAATCAGACAAGTCCAATTTGGAAAGAAAAGCCTTGGATGACATTTTGTTGACAACTGTGGATGATGTGACAGATGCTCTTGAAAATGCCACGAGAAAAACGGATGATGCAAACTTTATTTCAATCCCAAACACTGCCCCAACGCAGGATTTTAATCCACATGCTTGGCGCCGTCACAATCAACGGCCAGCTTTGCATCAACACCGCCTGCGTTGTGCGTACTGCAGTGGGAAGCATCACATTACGCAGTGTCCCAGGCTCTCTTGGAATGAGATGGGCGCCCAGGTAGGAGGTCAGTTGGACAAGGAACAGCTCCGTCATAACGCGGAGAAATTGTTCTGTATTAAATGTGGAAAATTTGGCCACCTGTACGACAGATGCCCAGCCGTACCGCAGGGACTTCACGCGGCGACACATTGCCCCATCTGTCTGCAGCCTCACCGTAAGATACACCATGAACCTTTACACTGCCCACGTCGCGTCACGCCCCCGCAGGACTACTTCCCAAGCGGAGTACCCGCAAGTTTCGCGCAAGTTAACAGGAGCAGGAAAAAGTCAACCCGTCACGGGGGCGGTGTACTTCTTTCGGACTCCTTTTTTTCACGTCCGTAGCGCGAAATAATACGAGATGAAATGGAGAAATAGAAGAAGAAGAATAAGGGTGCCTTCATTATTTGCTTTGACCGGAGGATGGGACTCTCTTTCTTTCACTCTCAGTAAATAATAGACTGACACACACAGAAACAAACAAACAAAAAAAATATGTACGAACTTTCATAGTAATGACATCTTTAAGCATTTTTGATGACATTCATGTCCTTTTCTTTTGTTGAATTGTGTTTTGCCGCCGTTGTTATTTATCTTCACCAACATATATATATATAAAGCCAAAGGTATACAAGTAACCCCCTAAAAAAATACCAAAAAAAAAAAAGGAAAAGGAAAAGGAAACAGGAGCTTTTGAGAGGCAGCAGCACTCGGCAGTGTTGCTGGTGGGCATAAACAAGGCGAGGTGTGCATTGTACCTTTACTGTTACGCACACAAAAAGTTAGTGCAGCATGTGGAGTAACTGGGGTGACGTCAAGAGGAAAATCAAGGACATTGCTGCCGAGATCACTCAGCCACTCGATGAGGAGTCGGAGGATGCCCATGAGAAGGAACAACCTTCCGGCGGGGGAAGAAGTAGGCCACTGCGGGAGGAGCCGCGTCCGATGTCGCATGCGGCACCGCACAGTTCTCGGCTCCTAACAGTGAAGAACGACTCGATTTACGACCATAGCGGCAGTTTATCGACGTCACGATTAGGGGGATACACCGCCCCACCGGTTCGTCAAGCAGCCCCATCGGATATTAGCACGACGCCACCATCACGTCTTAACAACTCCAGCGTACATGAGGAGAGTGTTGAGCGGAGTCGAATTTCTTCTACCGCAACTGTGGATAAGACGTTATCAACGCCTTGTAAAGAATCTGAAATGGGAACAGCGGCGGCAACAACATCCCCAGCAGGAACAAAAAACGGTGGCGAGGCGAAGCAAAACAAGGAGGAATATATTGAGAAATTGGAACAGCAGGTACGGCGATTGTCGGAGGCTAAATTTCAGATTGAACAACAGGTTTTTGCGTACCAGGAAAAAGTGAGGGAATCACATAAAAAGACCGTGGAGTATTATGAACAAAAAATGGCGACGCTTCAGCATGGAATAAGCTCGGAAAAGGCTCTAAAGGAAGAATTTGCAGAAAAACTTTCGCAGCGCGAAAAGGATTGTCAAGAACTTCAGAGTGAAGTTCAAGAACTGCGTGAACAGGTAAAGAAATTTGATGATGAGGCCACCATTATAAAAATATTGCATGATGAGATGAAAAAAACGTTAGCTGATCGGGAAGAGGAATGCTTGGAAAAGAGACGGCAGATCGAATCGTTGCAGGAGCTACACGATGCTTTATTGGAACGCGTTGAGCGTGAGAAACAAAATAAAGACAAAACTCCAATGGAGTCTGTCCCTATTGCTCATTCAGATGCTCATGTTAGCAGTCACGTTGCATCGGGATTGGTGGTGGGGGATTCGTCAGTGGCGGAACTCCGTCGGCGCGTTGAGGCGCTGGAAGAGGAAAAAGTTCTCATGTTGCGTGAGAAGGAGCAAATGACGGCGTTGCTACTAGAAGAGCGGCGCATCCACCGCGTCACAGTGAAGGAAAGAGAGCAGATATTGTCTCACGACCGGGAGCAGGCGCAGCGACTGGCGGCACTGGTTCAGCGACTTGAGAATGAGCGGCAGCAGGAGCGACAAAACGACAGGGAGGAGGAAGAGAAACGAGGGAAGATGTTGACGCAGCAGGAGGAGGCGGCGCCGGGGAATGGGATGGAAATGGAAAGGGCCGCCGCGAGGAATCGTGAGGAGCTGGAAAAGCTGACATCTTCTTTGGAGAAGGAAATTGTCGCGTTGCGGTCGCAGTTGGAGACGAACAAACATGAAGGTGAGGAGGCCGTCCACCGCGTGAAGGCGGCGCTAAGCGAAGAACACGCGCGTAACATGGCAGCGTTTGTGTCACAAGAGGAGCAAAGGACACGTGAAACGATTGAAAAACTCCAACGCGAATTGCAGGACGCCCAGCAGCACGGGATTGAATTAGAAAGACGACGGGAGAAGCTGTGGGAGGAAGTGCAGCAGCTTAAAGACCGCCTCAAGCAGGCGCACTCCGACGCAGAGACGCTCTCAAACAAGTTGATTGTAGCCGAAACACAAGTGGAGGAGCTGCAGTTTAGTTTGCAGGAGGCGCGGCATGCAACGGAGGGAAATGAGGCTTCCCTTGTCTGCGCTCTCACAGCCCGAAAGAAGGAGCTGGAGACGACAAGTGCGCGACAAAAGGAGCTTTTGCAGCAGCTGGAGCACACCATCACGGATTGCCTTGTGCGCACAGACACAGATTTGCCGCCGCCGCGTGAGGGCGTCGGGGCGTCTTTTTCGGATAAAGTCATTCTTCTTGTGAGTGAGTTTAACCGCCTCTTTAGTGAAAATCAAAAAGCAGCGCAGCTGCAGAAGGAGTGGGAACGAACCTATGAGCAGGCGCGAGGAGTGAATGGGACACTTTCTCAGCAGGTGAGCGAGGCCTGGAAAACCATTGGAGTCTTACGGGAGGACCTTTCCATCCGGGATCAGTCCTTTGCAAAGCTGAAACAACAACTTCAGGCGGAGTCGCAGCAGCGCCATGATGCACAACACACTCTGACGGTTATAACAAATGAACTCCATGGCCTCAAGGAGGAAAAAAGGGCATGGGAAACACGCATAGGTCTCTCCAGTGATGGAAAGGCAAATCATCAGGAACAGCTAAACGCGTTGGAGGCGGATGTTGAGACACTGCGAAGGAACCTGCTTGATCGGGAGGAGGAATTGTCGCAGGCGCAAAGTAGTTTGGAGACACTCCAGCAGGTGCTTGATACCTTCACACAGAACAAAACACGTGATGTGGAAGAGCGGACAGCCGACATGCAAATTGAGATTGATCAGCTGCGGACGCAATTGTTAGAGGCTGAGAAGCGACAACACCACCATCAGGCGGACATTGACGCACTGGCCGCAGGCCACATGCGAGAAATTGCGGCAAAGAATGCGGAAATTACTTCACTTCATCGAAAACACGCCGAAATTAGAAAGGCACTGGATGAGACGGCGCGGCAGTTAAATGGGACGACCATGATTGACAAACGCGTCATTAGTCACCTTACGGTGAATTTTATTCATGCATTTGTGGGTAAGCGACGTGAGGCAGATGAGATGCTGAAGGTTTTAAGTGGCCTGCTGAACTGGGACGAGGAGATGCAAGAAAAGGCGGGTCTGTTGCCCGGTCCTAGCAATCCAAAGCCCGGCCATCAGAGAAAAGGTGGTGGACTCATTGGAGGCCTTGTGAAAACTGTCTGGGGAGGTCCTGGCCGTGGAGCGAGACAGGAAGGTGGTGACAGTGGCACGTCGCCAAGTATTGCGGAGTTGTGGGTGGAGTTTTTAATGCGAGAAAGCGAGGCGGGAACAATTCAGGGGGATGCGGCGTCGGTGAATACCACTTCCAATGCTTCCACTCTGCAAATTGAGGATGTCATTGTTACGGAAGGAGATGGCAGTGGCGTTAAGTCACTCACGGTTTAAGATGGGGCCATGTGCATCTTGCGTGTTGTTTTAGATATTTGTGGAAGTTTTGTCTACTTTATAGTAGTGTGTGCGTAAGGGGGTTTTGTTTCCACCTCGGCGTTTTTTTTTTTTTTTTTACATGTTCTTTGTGGCATTTCATGGGGAGCGAACTTCATTAGACAGTTCATGGGAGGATCGCATGTTTTTTTTACGTGGATGCGATGAGGCACATTTGATTTGTCTGTCGCTTGGATGAGGAAAGGGAAAGGGGATGTATTCTGAAGACGTAAGAAGGACTGACGATA
Source organism: Trypanosoma cruzi (assembly GCF_000209065.1). Lineage (NCBI taxonomy): Eukaryota > Euglenozoa > Kinetoplastea > Trypanosomatida > Trypanosomatidae > Trypanosoma > Trypanosoma cruzi. The sequence continues at coordinate 35,424 of NW_001849392.1, forward strand.
TGTGTGCTTTTTTCTTTTTTTTTCTCTTTTTCCCTTTTTTTTTCCTGTTTATTGCTGCTGCCACTCATTTTTTTTTTGTTACCATTGTGGTGGCTTTGTGTTTATTTTTGTTCCTTCTCTCTAAAGTTGTTGTATTTATGTGTATGTGTGCGTGCATATATGCATGTGCAATCACCGCTCTTTTTTCATTTCCTTTTTTCCAGCGCGAATTTGTTGACATTTCACTGAAGTTCTTGTAAAATTTGCATCCATGCCACTGATTCCCTTCTCCATTTCTGCATAAACGTTGTGTTGGACAGGTGCATCTTTGGTTTGGGCACGCGTAGCCAAAAAAAAATTATTATTATTTTTTTTTCCCAACTTTTTACCCCCGCTTTCTTTCCCTCTGACTTTGTTATACCACAGAGAAGGATTGGGCGGTGCACAGAGGGAGGCGGTGGATTTAACATTTCTTGCAACATAAAAAAAAAAAAAAAAAAAAATAAAAATGAACGGGGGTGGAAGAGGCGGCAGGGAGATGTCCAACTGCGTGGAGTGTAGTATTGACGCGTACGATGACGAAGGAGGATTTACATCCACCACCATCCTTATCGAGACATGTCGCTCAGACGCTGGAAGCAGCAGGCGCAGCAGTAAGAAGAGTACGAGCACAATGCGTACTCGGCGGAGAAAAAAGATGCAGAAACAGCTGCAGCAGCAGCAGCAGCAGCAGATTTGGCTTACAGGAGAAGGGGAGGATTTTTTTCAACAGTCATCTTATCCCCCCACACGACATGCATCATCTAGCGGGCGGGCACGCTGCAGTGTGAAGACACCCTTTTCCTCTGGTACTGCAGGGGCACCGTACAATAAGAAGTTGCGCAAGAAGAACATGCAGCAGCAACAACAACAACGCCACCACTTTTCGTTTGGGTGTAAAACGGCTACAAATAATGGCGGGGAGACGAGCTCTTCTTCTTTTTTCATCTCTCCCACACACCGTGTAGTAGCAGAAGCAACAACGCCGTGGAATAACGCATACGGCACTTCTGCAGGGCGTTACCATTTCTTCGGTCAGGGCGGTCTTCCGACGAATGTTTCGCGTGGTACGACGCGTCGCAAACGTGACGACGACAATGACGATGACATGGACGATAAGTCATTTCCATCGAATTTGGGACGGCGGGATCGTGCAGCGTTTGGAGGAGGCAGTCGCCTGTTGGCACCACTCCGTTCGCCTTCCGTGTTGCCGCCATTAGAGCTTTTGCCGGCTAGCAGAGTTGAAATTAGCAGCGACTTGTTGGAGAGCTGTTTGTTGGATGCTTGTCTGGGTGATGACGATGATTCCTTGTTTTTTTTTGAGTAGATACATATATATATATCTACGGAGGTGATGGCGTACCGTTGAGCACATGGAAATGGTGCACGGTTGATTGCAATAAATAAATAAGAAATTAGAAGAAACAATGGAACCAAGAATAAGGCGAGAAGGAGATAAAAAAAAAACAAGGGAGGGAGGGGGGGGGGGGGGGAATGAGAGATTCTCCCGAGGTGGGCACATATATATACATACATACATATACATATATTTATATATATTTATGTGCATGTCCCTGAGTTTTTTTGACGTTCACTTTTTCTGCAGAGAAGAGGGTAGGCAGGAGGATGGCGTGGCGTGTTCTGTGCCTCTTACTTTTTTTTTTTTTCCGCCAGTATCTCTTTTTTTAATTATTATTATTTTTTTTACATTGCCGACAATTAGGCGTGACACGCATGGTAGAGAGAGAGAGGAAAAAAAAAGAAAAAAAGAAAAAGAAGGGGAGTGGGTGGTTAAACAGAGAGAAGAAGAAAGTGATAGTCGTACGAGGTAATAAACAATGAGCACCAGCACCACACATGTGCAGAAGGAGACGATATTAAGCCTCAATTACTATGAGATCTTTTCCCTTGACCCTTCCGCACGAGATGTTGACTTTGGCTCCGTCCATCGCGCGTATCGCCGCTTTGCTCTCTTGTTTCACCCCGACAAAGATCCCTCACCGGCTGCAAGAGCGGCGTTTGAGCGGGTGAAACTTGCTGCAGAGACGCTTACAGACCCGCAGATGCGTCGAGAGTATGACGAAGAGTTGCTGCAGAAATTGCAACGCTCAACGGGCACCGGCGCCACATCCGCGTGGCAACGACAGCAACGGGATGTAATGGAGGAAGAGGCGCTTGCAGCCGACATGATTCTCCGACAGAAGGAGGCAGCCACGGCGGCGAAGGCAGCGGCGAAACGTGAGGAGGAGTTGGAGAAGGAGGCGGCAGCGAAGCAGATGCTGCATGAGTTGACAAACGCTCTGACAACTCCGTTTAAGCGGATGGAGGAGGAGTTGGTGCATGAATGGGAAATTGACGAGGATCTTCTGTCGATGAAGGAAAAGGAGGTGGAGTCTCTCCTGCAGAAGCTACGCGAGTACAATGAAGGTCAGGGTCGGCATGGACGGTCGGTGGATGCACACACGTGTGGTACAAAACGCAGAAGAAGCGAAGAAGAAACCGCCAGTAAAGTATGAGACGCATAAATGAAGGAAATGGAATGGGGTACATATATATATATATATACGTCTATTGCCCCTTCTTTTGGTGCATATAATGAAAAATCCGCGCATGCATGCTTCATTTCCCACACACAGTCTTTTTTTTTTTTTTTTTTTTTTTGCATTTTGGTGAGTGGGGTGAGGCGATGGGGGATGTTCTTCACCAAAGACTCACGTGGGACACCGTGGGAGAGTGAAATAAATATAAAGCATCACAATGCAGACAACAGCCAGACAACACACGAAGAGAAATGTTGTGGCATCCTATCGGATTTTTTTTTTCTTTTTTTAAATCCTTTTCTTCTTTCTCAACAAAGAAAATAGAAAAAAAGGGGATGCTTGGAAATCGCAGTTTGACGGAGGAGCAGACCCTTATTCGACGTCACTTTATTGACTTTTTTGAGTCGGAGCGGTACGAGGAAAAGTACCACGAACGTATTCATGAGATGATGTCTGCTGCCAGGTCCCGACTTCTACTTGACATGGGCGATTTGCTTGACTTTGTACCGGCGTCTGCTGGGTTTGATGGTAGTGGCACGGCGGCGGGAGCGGTGCCTGCTTCTCTTGGGGTTGGAATCGTTCGTGAGCCCGGAAAGTTTGTTCCGCTGCTTGAACTTGCCCTTCATGACGTTGTTCTACGGCAACAACCAGAGTATTTGAAGGTGGACTACCGCTCCCGTGCGGTGCATGTTGGGTTTGAAGGCCCTGTAGGGACCGTTCTCTCGCCGCGGGAATTATACGCTCGACATCTGAACACGATGGTGGCACTTGAGGGTATCATCACGCGCCAGTCTTCAAATCGCCCACGTGTGTTGGAGTCTGTGCACTATTGCCCCGAGACAAATAAATTTACCCGAAAGGAATTTCGCGATCAGTTTACACCAATGATTGATAGCACACATCTTCCAACAGTGAATGTTATGCCAAAAATGGACATGGAGGGTCACTTGCTCCGCACGGAGTTGGGACTATCGACTTTTATGGATTCACAGTGTGCAATTCTTCAAGAAGCACCTGAACGTGCACCAACAGGTCAACTTCCACGAACCGTTGAACTTCGCTTTGATGATGATTTGGTGGATGTCGTGAAGCCCGGGGATCGTGTGATGCTGGTGGGGGTTTATATGGCCTACACCACGGCTGACAGTAAAAGCTTTCAGTCTATTGTTTTAGTAAACCACGTGGTTTCTGTACAGGCGTTTACGATGTATCGCCGTGTGATGGCCGTGGAGGAGAAACTCTTGTCGTTTGCAAAGAAGTGTACACAAACCGATGGTCCTGCTGGTGTGCTTGAGGCGTTAAGCAAAGCGGTGGCACCAACCATCTATGGTATGGCAAACGAGAAAAAGGCTGTCTTGCTTCTCATGGTAGGTGGCGTAGAGCGGCAAGCGCATCAATCACGTGTACGCGGTGACATCAATGTGCTTCTTGTGGGTGAACCCTCTACCGCAAAGTCGCAGTTGCTTCGTTTTGTAATCGGTGTTGCACCATTGGCGCTTAGCACGACCGGTAAAGGCTCTTCCGGTGTCGGATTGACGGCTGCCGTGTCGGTGGACTCATACACGGGTGAACGATCCCTTTCGGCGGGAGCGATGGTACTTGCGGATCGTGGTATTCTCTGCATTGATGAATTTGATAAAATGAGTCCACAAGACCGAGTTGCCATGCATGAGGCAATGGAGCAGCAGACTGTAACAATTGCCAAGGCAGGCATTCACGCCTCTCTCAATGCTCGTTGCAGTGTGTTGGCGGCGGCAAACCCCATCTATGGCTTTTACAGCGTTCACCATCGTCTTGCATTTAATGTGGGTTTGCCGGAGTCACTGCTTTCACGTTTTGATCTCACATTTATTGTATTGGACAAACATTCCTCTGAGTATAACAGACGTATTGGGAGGCATATTCTCCGCAATCATATGACCGCCGCGCCGGTGGGCATTGATCAAAGTGTGACCAAAACGGTGGTGGATAGTCTAGACTCCGTCTGGGCACAGTCTGCAAAGAATGGGGGTGGGGGAAGCGGTGGAATGGATCTCCGTATGACCACAACAAGTACGGGAGAACCCATTGTTGGCGTGGACTTCCTGCGTGCCTACGTGCAGCTTGCGAAGGAGGGTCGACCACTGTTGACGGAGGCCTCGCAGCAGCTTGTGAGTCAGCACTATGTACAACTGCGTGCAGAGCAGCAGGAGGGATCAAAGGATGGCTTTTACGTGACGGCGCGTACATTAGAGGCGATTGTTCGTCTTTCGACAGCGCACGCAAAATTACGGCTTTCCTCTACTGTGGATGAAGAGGATGTCAAGAACGCCATGGAACTTTTACGCGCCTCTGTGCATGCCGCATCCACGGCGTCTCTGCAGCGCCGTGAGGACAATCAGGCGGCTGCCGTGGAATCACGTCCTGGCCAGAAGCGCCCTGCGGAGATGATCCGAGACGGTGCCAATGGGCGAACGCCTGAAGAAACGAAGGATGGAGCAACACCGTCCGCGATGATGGAAGGGGATATTACAACCCAACTTCTTGAAAAACGAGTAACAGAGGCCATTCGCGCGATGCAGCGTGAGCAACGTCCGTCTGTACGATTGGCGGAGCTGCATGAAAAGATAGGCGGCGGCTTCTCCTTAGAGAATCTGCGGCAGATTGTTTTACAACTGCAGGATGAGAACTTTGTATTTGAGGGCTCCGCAAATGATGGATGGATTCAGTTCATATGAATAGAAATAGAAGCAACGTAAAAGAGAAGAGGAGGAAAAAGGAAAGCAAAAAAAAAAAAAAAAAAAGAAAAAAAAGACTGAAGGAAATTACACGTTCTATGTACTTACACATAAAAAAAAAAAAAAAAGATCAGAGCAATTATAAAACAGAAAACAATGCGTGTAGGTGTAGTTCTCTGTGTATTTGTATGTGTGTACATATGTAACTGCGTCTTCAGATATTCCTGCCGTGTAGAAAAGAAAAAAAAAGAGAGAGAGAGAGAGAGAGAGGATCTCCAATATTCACCTGTTTTTGTCCTCAGCACTGTGATTTATTATTATTATTATTTCTTTTTATTTTTGTTTCCTCACACGGCAGGGATGTGAGAGGGTTTTTCTTATCGCTTTTTATTTAATAGGGTGTGGACGTTTTCCCAGTTTGGAAACGCACTTTTTTTTTCTTTTCTTTCTCTCTTTTCTTGCAGAAGTGCTTTTAGGCTTCATGCTGCGAATTGGGATTTGCCACTTTAGCCGCCAGGAACCACAGGTGATTGGGACTTCGGTGCCGTCGTTCCGTCACTTCCCGTATAGGGCGCAGGATGTTCTGCATCTCTACCGTGATTTCTTGCGTCTCATCCACCAACACCCGCCGCAGGAGCGAGCCGATCTTCTTTTTCGCCTGCACAACGAGTTTTACCGTCGGCGGCACCTCACGAGCCCCAAAATGATTACAGGCGCCATCAAACGAGGGGAGGGCATCCTGAACGTGCAGCGTAGTATGTTGGAGTCTAAGACACTGCGGGCCCGCGGTGTGTCGTCGCGAGAGCAGGGTGCGCAAAACGTGGATGGATTGTGGGATCAGCTGCAAATGCTCTCGGGACATGTTCTTCCGGGTCTGCGGAACTTTAGGCCCTCTCGAAATGTATTAAAAGGGTCCTACACGCAGCAGGCTACAACGCAGGCCGTCTACTCGCGTAGGAGATTATAGTCCATTTCCCTGTTTTGCTGCTTTTGAATTGCTGTGTGCGGCCACTCACAGCGGAGCATAAGGCAGGATGAGTATGCGTGTAGCTTATATTGCTGTGTGATGGTCGCTTTTCTTTTTATTTCTCTTTGTTTGTGCTTGTGTTTTTGTGCACTTTGCGACGATGTCTGGTCTCCTTCCCGCCCGTACAACGCAGATGGTGGTGAAGCCCTTAGGCGTGAGTCTGAGTCTCCTACCATCTTTTCAAGGAAAAAGCAACAACAAAAGCCGGAGGGCAGTGAGGATTGTCTGTTGTGTCAGACGAAAAAAGAAGAAAATAGATGCCAATGCCATTTGGGGAATTTCCCCCTTTTATTCGCCGCCGAGTCGTTGTCACCGGCCTTGGCGCAGTGACGCCACTCGGTCTTGACGTCGCTTCAACGTGGGCGGCGCTTTGTCAGGGCCGATCTGCCACACGTCCCCTCAAGGAAGTCCCTTTTTTCTTTCCTGCATGTATTGATTCCGACTGCCGCCTCACACCAGCGGCGAGGCAGAAGAGTCACGAGCAGCTGCTTGCAAAAATGCCGTGCCAAGTAGCCGCTCCAGTTTTGGCGCCATCGGGTGGGCCCAACTTCACACCCACTTTACGTGAAACACGTGCGACGTTGTTTGCATATTACGCCGCCGAAGAGGCATTGACGCATGCAAAGCTCCTTGAGTCCCCAGCGAAGCGAATACTCGCATCATTTGCGAAGGAACGTATTGGTGTGAACATTGGTGTTGGGATGCCTTCTCTTGCGGATGTCGGTGATGTCTCATACAGTTTGTATGCGGATCCAGAAAAAGTAAACTACAGTCGTGTGAATCCGTTGTTTGTTCCAAAGATCCTGGGGAATATGGTGACGGGATTGACAGCAATGAAGTATGGCATTATGGGGCCGGTGGGAAGCAGCGTTGCCGCCTGTGCCACGGGAGCGCATTGCATTGGAGAGGCGGCAGAATGGATTCGTGGTGGGCGGGCGGACATTGTTGTGTGTGGAGGAACAGAGGCCTGTATTACTCCTGTTTCCATCGCTGGATTTAGCCGTATGCGTGCACTCTGCACGAAGTATAACGGTATGCCGCAGGAAGCGTCGCGGCCGTTTGACAAGGATCGTGGTGGTTTTGTGATGGGTGAGGGAAGTGGCATTATCGTTTTAGAGCACCTGGAGCACGCAATGCAACGCGGGGCACAAATTTTTGCGGAACTACGCGGTTTTGGCATCTCGAGTGACGCCCACGATTTGGCCGCACCGCATCCGGAGGGCCGTGGGGCGCAACTGTGCCTCCGTTCCGCGTTAGAAGATGGGGGAAATATTTCAATAAACGATGTTGCGTATGTGAATGCACATGCCACCGGTACGATTGGTGACGACATGGAACTTCACGCCCTGGACAAAGTTCTGGGCGGCGACGGGACGTCCAGCCGCCGCCGTCCGGTATACGTCAGTAGCGTGAAGGGTGGTCTTGGACATCTCTTGGGGGCCGCAGGAAGCGTTGAGGCCATTGTTGCTATCATGTCTCTTTATCACCAGCAGGCACCTCCAAATATCAATCTTCACGCCCCTTCAGCGGAGGGGTTGGAGCGTCTGCAGCTTGTGCGAGGCCACGCGCCTCTTCCATTTCAAGGTGACGCTGTGATTTCCACAAGCTTTGGTTTTGGTGGCGTCAACACGGCACTACTCTTCACGCGAGTCGAGAAGGCATTAATCTGAGAAAGAGGCGGGGGAGTTGCGTGCATTCGGTTTGTCGTGTGTTATTTTTTTCACCTTAAATAAAGCAACCTTTTCTCCATTTGGTTCACTCACTTGCATGTGAAACTTCCCCGATATATATATATATATATGTTTGCTGGTTGTTTTTTCCCTCTTTCCTGCCGCACACAGCAATGAACGATAGAGGCGGAAAGGAAGGAATTGACGAGTTACATGCGGAGTTCAGGGGGATGCATTTATGATGATTTCCCACTTTATTTTTGCCGCACACAACCCCACGTTTATCGCATGAGGGGATTTATTTATTTGTGTGTGTGAATTGGATTGAGGTGGGAGTCAACACCGTGTAAATTTTTGGGAGGGGACACGCACGTCCCCATGCAAGCGTGCGTGCATGCATGTATAACATATACACATTCCCTTTCTGATGGTATGCGTGTAATTACCGAAGGATGGTGTGAATACAGTGACATGTATATTCTCTTGTTAATTATTAGTTGTTTTTGGGTCTTTTCTCTCTGAATTCATAAAGAATTCAATGTATGATTTACCTTGTTAACCACATTTCCTTTTTTCTTTTTTCTTTTTTAAATGTTGTTATTGTTGTCTTATTGGGGCCCTCATTGCCGCCAAATAAACAAAAAAAAAAAAAAATAATAAATAAATAAATAAATAAATATCAACAACAAGAAAGGGAAAACAAAAAACAAGTGTAGTTGGGAGGTAACAGACGCAAATGGAAAGACCACCGCAACAACAACAACAACAACAAGAGGAACAACAGTACGGCACGGAGGAATTGGGCGCGATGAATCCGGACACCATCGCCGATGCCTACCAGGGTGAGCCACAGACAGGCGAGGAAGACATCCCGGTGATGGTTGAGACGCGGGTGGTGCGTCTTCACGGGCTCCCGTACTCCGTAAGCGAGGAAACCATTCGTGCCTTTTTTGCGGAATTTGAACTGGATGAAAAGGATCCCATCCTGCACTTCACGGAGGGATTACATCGTGGGACTGGATTCGTTCGCCTGAAGAGACCCGAGGATGTGGAGGAATCCATAAAGAAGCTCCACCGCCAGCATATTGACGCCAATCGCTACGTTGAGCTTACCGCATCGACCGAAGAGGAGCGTCAACGCATATTGGAACAACAAGAGCAGGGATGCAAGACACACGTCCTGCGATTACGAGGGCTTCCTTTTACATCCACAGAGGAAGATTTAAGGGAGTTTGTCAGTTCTGTTCCGGGAGTAACGCGTGTGGATATCTGCCGGGACATGGAGGGACGCAACACCGGGGATGCATTCATTCAGCTTGCCACAGAAGAAGATGTCGAGGAGGCAAAGCAGCTTCACAATAAGACAATGGGCTCACGCTACATTGAAGTCTTGCCATCTACAATGTATGATCGTGACGCCATTATGCGAGCCGCCAGTCTTCGTGCACGTCGTGATCGTCGTGGTACACGTGCTGGCGACAGTCCTTTGGTGGGCCCACGCAATCATGGCAACGGTGTTTCCCCTGGTGCGATGCAAATGCTGGCACCAAACTTTTTTGACCCATTCATTGCGGCTGCGTGCATGGGATATATGCCCCACGTTTCTTTTGGTAATGAGTTGTCACAAAACCCATATGAGCGCAGTGGGATGCCACAAGGAGCGCCTTACGGAGTCCCCGGTGGTCCACAGCCATTGTTTCCGATGTTCCCCGGTCATGCACCGATGGTGGCGCCGCGTGCGCCAAGCCCCCATGTAGTTCGCATCCGCGGTGTGCCGTATGCCGCGACGGAGGAGTCAATCGCGGAGTTTTTTGCGGGGGTGAAGATACCGCCTCAGGGTGTTCATATGGTGTACAATGAGCAGAACCGGCCCACCGGGGAGGCGTTTGTGGAGTTGGAGAATGACTCGGATTTGGTGGCGGCCCTGGAAAGAAACGGTGGGGCGATGGGGAACCGCTACATTGAAGTCTTCCAAAGCAGTGTGGCGGCGATGCAGCGACTGGGGAGCCCACTCACGGGGATGATGAACATGATGCAGTACTCCATGCCGGGGTTGGGTGTTGTGCCGCAGCCGCACTGCTGACGCAATTAAATAAGCGACGATGTCATCATCATCATTACTATTATTATCATTATTATTATTATTATCATTGTCGTTGTATTTTGGCGGGAGCAACAAAGAAGGAACAACAAGGGAACAATGAACAGAAGGGAAAAAACAACAACAACAACAACAAAGGAAACAGGAAAGAAAGAAAAAAAAAAAAAAAGAAAAAAAGAAAAGAAAAAGTGCACCAAAACATCATGTCTCTCCTTGCGATTAAAGAGAACGCGTATCAAAAAAGAAAAAAGAAAAAAGAAAATATGGACTCAAACAAAAGAAGCCGCAGAACAGAAACACGCACACGCACGCAGCAAAAGCCAACAACAAATACAAAAAAGAGGAAAGCCAAAAGGGAACAACAACAACAACAACAAGTCACAGGACCCAAGCGAGACGGAGAGGTGAGGACGAAGAAGGAAAAAAAGGGAGGCGGTGGGGAGCGAAGGGGGGAAGCAAGTGGTGCTGCCTTCTTTCCTTTTGTGTTTTTGTTGTTCTTTTTTTGTTTGCCTTTTTTGTTTTGTGTGCCGTTTTTCTTTTTCTGGATCATTATTTATTTTATTTTATTTTATTATTATTATTATTTTTTTTTTACGCGTGATTTGTGCGGAGTCGACATGGCGCTCATGACATCAGCCGGGGTGTGTGCGGGGGCGGGGGAAAGACGTGCCGAGCTGCTCCCCCTTCCCTTCCTTCCCTCCTCCTGCTCCCCTCCTCCACACTCGTCCCCCCCCCCCCCCTCGCTGAGCGGTGAAAACATGAACCGCACGGGGCGCCTGTGGAGCGACGGCGTGAGGGGGGAAAAAAAAACAAAAAAGGGGGTGGGGGCGAAGGGAGGGGGGCTGCCGGGGACGTGACGACAGGCGTCACGGAAGAGTTGGGTCGATGAAATGTTAAAAATCAACGGGTGGTGGAAAACCGAAGGAATAAAAATTAAAAAAAAAATACACGGAGATGGACTGAAATGCGCAAAAAAAAAAAGAAAAAAAAAAAGAAAAGAAAAGAAAGACTGCTGCTGAGCGTATTGCAGCGACAAAATTTATTGAACAGGGATGCAGGGTGGGGAGGGGAGAAAAAAAAAAAAAGTGTGTGTATATATTTATATAACCATAACTATAACTATATATATATATAGAAGGCTGTAAAGGAAAAAAAAAAATAATAATAAAAAGAAAAGAGAAGGGATAACAACAACCACAAAAAGATGATTTCCAAAAACAAAAAAACGGGGGAATGATGTTGCGGGGGGGGGGGGGAATAAAAAAAAAAAAAGTGGGGTGGGTGGGGTGGAGGGGCATGAGGCACAGGAGCGTGTCTTTTTGCCCACACAGTTATTCACTTGCAATGCGTAGGGGCGTATATCTATTTATCTATGTATCTACATATATATATATATATATGTATAAGTAACCATTTGGTGTGTTTTTCTGTGTGTGTGTGACGGTGGACGCATTCAGGGAAGGGGGGAAATGGGCAGACGGGGGGATGGCGGTGGATTGCAATAATAAAATATAAAATATAAAAAAAAATGTCGGGCGGGCAGCGGAAGCCACAAAAAAAAAAAAAAAAAAAGGAAAAAAAAGGGGTAATAAATAAATAAATCAATCAATCAATAAAAAAAGAGGGCAAAAGACTGCAGGCGGAGGGGGACGGAGTGGCCGTGAAGAGTGCGAAGGATAATAATAAGAATAATAACGAGGATGAGCGCCTTTTTCCGGTGAAGAATTTCATGCATACGCATGCCGGAGGAGAGAGAGAGAGAGAGAAGGCAGGGACGCTAACCGCACCTCCATCGCAGCACGGGCTGCATATATGAAGTGAAGCCATCAGGTGGAACGAATTCGACACTTGACACGTTTTTTTTCTTTTTTTTTTGATGTCATCGTTTTTTTTTTTTTTTTTTTTTTGACGTCCCCGGGTTTTGAAAACAACAACAACAAAAAAAAAAACATAATTTTTTTTTTGTTTCGTTTTTTTTTTCTTTTTTGCCTTTTTTGCCTTTTTTTTTTTTGTTTCGTTTTTTTGTTTCTTGTACTGAGAGTGTGCGGGATGCTGGGGATATTTTATGAATGGGAACTAAGCGTATATACATATATGTATGCGTATGAACACCGAAGCCAAAATGGTTGAGTGTTGGTGAAGTGATGATGATGATGTTTGGGGGGGGATGGTGGAGGAGGGGTGGCGGTTCAACACAACGGAGTGGCATTCCACACTTGCGGTGATGCATTTTTGTGCACCCACCCACACAAACACACACACAAAAGGCACAGACATTTATTTTGTCTTATATTTGCAGCATTCAATCATTTGTTTTTTGTTTTCTTTTATTATTATTATTATTATTATTATTATTATTATTATTGGGGTGTTTGTCTGTGTCTGGCTGTGTGTGTGTGTGTGGGAGGGAGGGCTGCGGGAGGAATTGTTGATTAAATCTTCATAAGCGGCACGTCATTGATTTTGGAATAGCAAAGGGTATGGAGAAGGGGGAGGGGAGTGGAAGGCGGTGTATATATTTATATTTATTTATATGGACATGTATACGGGGTATATGTGCAAATAGATGTATGCAATTACAAATGTGTACATGGAAGAGGGTTGGATGGGTGGCGGGAGAGAAGGTCTGGAGGATATAAATTTCTTGAGGGAAAAAAAAAAAAAAAAGGAAACGCTGTTATTTTCATCAATAAAAGGGCTTTTTTTTTATTTATTTACTTTTCTTTTTTTTTTTTTTTTTTTTTTTCAGTGTGTATTTGTATTTTTGTTTGTTTGCTCCTGCTCCGTTGTTGTTGTTGGAGAAGGATTTGATTGTTTTTCTCTTTCTCTTTGTATGTGAGTGTAGCAGGAGGAGGAGGAGGAGGGGAAAGAGGGAAGGAGGGAGGGGTGATGTATAACTTTTTTTTTGTTTGTTTGTTTGCCCGGCCAGTGATGATGATGATTTTAGGCCCAGCACCACCCACTCTCCTCTCACTTGCTTCTGTTGGGTGGTACGTGCCGCACCTCTTTTTTTTTTTTTTTTTTTTTTTTTTTTTTTTTTTTTTTTTTTTTTTCATTTTGTTGGGGGAGGGAGGGAATTGAGGGGCCCACCCACCTGCCCACCCACCTGCCCACACATACACACATGCGTACGTGCGTACCTACACAAAGACAGAGAGAGAGCCGCATAAATTATTTGAATTGCCCATGCGGGTTTTGTGGGTGGGTGAAGATTGAGGGAGTGTTGGTGGTGGTGGTGGGTTTTTTTTTTTTTTTTTGATTTTCTGTTTGATTTTGATTTTTTGTTGTTATTGTTTAATAATAAAAATAAAAATAAAAAAAATAAAACGGCAACAAAGAACAAACGACGTGACAATCATGTATTTTATTTTATTTTTTTTTTTTTTTTTGGTGCTGGTGGAGACGTTGAGGTGCGGGCTGCTGGTGGTGGTGGTGGCGGTGGGGAGAAGTGTGAAATTTATATTTATTTATTTATTTATTTTTCTGCTTTCGTGGGAGGGGGAGGGGGGGGGTTTTTTTTTTTTTTTTTTGTTTG
>NW_001849392.1:49131-50745 GCF_000209065.1 Trypanosoma cruzi
GGGGGGGGGGGGGGGTTTAGGGCGGGTGATTTTGATGATTTCCTCCGCCCTCATTGTGGAGGAGGGAGGGGGCATGCGTTCATACATGTGTTTTTGTGTTTGTAGTTGAGGAACAAACGTCGGTGAAAAACCCCCCCAAAAAATAAAAAAATGAAACAAAAAAAAAAAAAAAAAAAAGACCCAAAAACTACAAAAAGCAAAAGAAAGAAGAAGAAAAAAAAAAAAAAAAAGAAAGAAAACTCTGTTTATTTTTAGAGTACAAGAAAAACAAACAAACACAAATATATCAATTCATACATACATACAATACAATACATACGTATCTATGCGTACTGCATAATCAGCAAATATTTACACAGAAAGCGATGCGACATTGACAGCGATGTGGTCAACGAGAAGGATGGAGATAGAGCGTGAAAGAATGAGGAAGAAAGAGAGAGAGAGAGAGAGGCGGGGAAGAAATTTATATATTTATATATATGGACTTATTGAGAATTTACTCCTCCTCCTTCTTTTTATTCCCTTCCCCTCCCCCCTCCCCCTCTTTTTCTTCTTCTTTCTCTCTGCAGCGTGAAGAAGGGGCAGAGGAGGAATGTTTTTTTTTTTTTTTTTTTTTTTTTGTTATTTTATCATGTTCACTGCAAATAGACGCGTGCTTCTTTTTTTTTTTTTTTTCTTTTTTCTTTTTTTTTTGTTTGCCCTTTTTGGTGTTGGCGACGCATGAGGGAAGAAATTAGCGAATAAAAATAAACAAAAAAAAAAAAAAAAGAGAAGACCAAAAAACAAAAACAACAAAATCAAATCAGGCGAAAGGGAGAAATAACAGGCAGTTGGTAGAGCGGGGATACAAGAAGAGAGAGGGAGAGAGAGACGAGGCGAGGCGAGGGTGCAGGGAAGCAAACGGCTGGGCTCATCACCCATCAATACTCCGGTAACAAGGGAAAACAATTAAAAGGAAATATATTAATATATTTAGCCTCAAGGCTTATACAATTGCGGAAATACATCTATATAAATAAATAGGGGCATTCTTAATAATACATTTATGCTGCGCGTTCGCCATTACATTTTGGGTACCCCAGCGGTAGCCCTCCGTCAGCGGTTTGGTGCATTGTTGTTCGGTCTTCGGCGACAGGCGACATCCGCACCCAGTGGAGACTTTTCACATGTCACACATAACACCGTGTGGGGCCTCTGGAATGAAGGCAACCTTTTTTCCCTCTCTGTTCCTGAACTTGCGTTTTTCCTGCAGGAGCATTGCAATGTGGCAAATGTGGACCCACGTGCGAAGAAGAGCGCGTTGGTGCGACAGGTGGAGGAGATCCTATCCGCTGAGCAGGCGAACATGACTGTGCAGCAAGAGGACAACCCTCACGCGGTGGTTGTGACGGACTATGACAAGGCGGAGGAGGGACTAGATGAGGCCGATGAATACGGTGACTGGGGCGCCGAGCCGGGATTTGAGGACAGGCGGGAATTAGACTTTATGGAGTTAAGTCCGGGCCGCATGGGTGAACGGTATGAGGCACTGACTCCTCGCGCCTATCAACTTATGCACAGCGAAATCTCCAGCGATGTGGGTATTGCGTGCATTGACCCCCAGTAAACTTCCTA
>NW_001849392.1:50845-52371 GCF_000209065.1 Trypanosoma cruzi
AGTGGTGCCTAATGAACATTTGGAATATGAACATGCCAGGAGAATTAAACATTGGTGCTGGAAAGGTGCTTTATTACCGTCAGGTGGCAAAACAAAACCGCAATGTCATGCCGCTTTGGACGCTTCAAAAGCATCTGTACGCGCAACATCCATATGCGTGGTTTGCCATTGCCAGTGAATCCAATGTAGCGGCCATGGAAGGTCTTGCCGCCAAGCTCGGTATGACACTTGTGCAGGAGCCTACAACGAGCTACAAAGTGAACATTCGGCGTATGAATGAGTTTTTTGATTGTGAGTTAAACGGACAGCTGAAGTGCACCATGCTGAATAAGCCGTGGGATCGATTTTTGGTCTCGCACTACGTTCGTAGCAAAATGCCCGACCTGCGGTATACTGTGCGAGCGCGGCACCCAATCAAGAAGCGTGTGTCGGATGCCTACTTGGAGGCGGATATCCTTCGCAGCACACGAGAATCCGTTCAGTCGGTGCTCTCACCAGAGTTGGGTGATGTCGTGTACTGCTGTGAGCGTGTCATTCGAAAGTGGGCCATGCGCACGGCGACAGGCGCCACTTTGCAGCTCGTTGAAACGAAGCGCACGCCCCTCATCATCACAAGGGCCGGCGACGAGGGCGAGCGGCTGGAGTACGAGTGGATTGTTCCTTTACCGCAGCAGGCAGAGCGTATCGACGTGGCCTCCCTCACGGACGAGTTGTGGGAGTACGGCAACAAGCTTGCCGAGGCGCTGGAGGAGGGAATGGAGGAGCTGATGGCGCACACCATGACAGCCGTCTCTGCCTACTGAGGCCGTTAAGGAAGGGAGGAGACAGAAAAGAAAGAAAAAAAAAAGGGAGAAAATGAATATATTTGTGTTGCATGCGTGCATGAAAAGAAAGGGCGGAGAGGAAACAGAATGAAAAGAGGGAAAAAGAAAAGGAAATAAATGAATTGCCTTCTCACGTACATTTCACCAGCAGAAACCCCCACGCATGCATTGCACAGGCTCACAGTAGGAATTTATAACTCCCGATTTGATGCGCCGTATTTGGGGGGGGGGAAAAAAAGAAAAAAAATTGGAACTGTTTTTTCACATTGCCCTTAAGGAAGCGAGGCGGTACCAAATTTTTTTTTAAATTTTGTATCGTTTTGTTAAACAACAAAAAAAGGGGGGGGGGGGGAAAAAAAAAGGAAAAGAGAAATAAAAAAACAAATAAAAAAAAAAAAAGAAAGGAATAAATGCATGCATGATGGGATGTGTGTTGTGCGTCATTTTTTTTTTTTTTTCTTCTTCTCTCTTTCTCTCTCTGTTTGGCCTTAAAAAAAAAAATTATCAGCATGTTTTTTTTGTTGTTGTTGTCGTGTGGCCTGCAACGTGTCTTCTTCCTTTTTTTTTTTTTTTCCTTTTGACGGGGGGGCATACGGCGACTCACACTTTTTTTTTTTTTCCCTCCCCCCTTCCCTTTCCCTTTTCTGCCTGTTTCTCTTGTATTCTTAACAGGATTAACCGTCACAAGCTGAAGTCTTTTAA
>NW_001849392.1:52471-64457 GCF_000209065.1 Trypanosoma cruzi
TTGATTGCTAGAGGGTACACACCACATACCTGAAAGGCAAAAGGAGTCAATAAATAAACAGAAATAAATAAGAAGCAATTTGTAGCCAATCTTTTTATTTTTATTCACGTGTGTGTGTGCGTGTGTGTTTGTTTTGATTACTGTTTGTTTGCGTGTCTTTTAATTAACGGCGTCACTTGTTTATTACTTTTTGTGATTTGCGTTTGATTCATCATTTTGTTTATTGTGGTTTTTGAGGGCGAATTGTTACGACACGTGCTTATCATATTACGGAGTGCACATTATAAGGAAAGGGTGTCCCCTTTTTCGCAGTTGTGTACGCAACGGGTGAGAGGAGAGAGAGAGAGAGAGAAAGAAAGATAAAACATTACGGGCACCAAAGAGTGTCATTTGAGGAGGACCAACGCAAACAATAAGAGAGAAGAAGGGAGGAGGGTTTGGCCGCACCTGTTCGTTTAATTTTTTTCTGTTTGTTTGTGTGTGTGTGTGTGTGTGTGTGGCCGATTGATATTTGTTTAAATTGGCACACGTCACGTTGCTGCTTTACACGGCGGGTTGAGGAGGAGATATGCCGCCTAAAGGACCAAAGGCTGCACCGAAGGCGGCCGCGCGCAAGGGCCCCCCTGCCGCGATGCTTGCGAAGCTGAAGCAGCACATGGAGCGGCAAAAGGAGGAGGAGGAACGACGGTTAAGGGAGGCCGAAGAGGAGGAGCGGCGGTTGCGCGAGGAGGAGCGACTTGCGGAGGAGCAGCGCAAGTTTGAGTTGGCAGAGCGTGCCAAGGAGAAGCAGCGCCGCAAGGAGGAGGAGCGGCAACTTCGCAAGGATGCAAAAAAGGACGTGAGGAATGGGGCGCTGGAGCGCATGGCGGCGGCAGGTTTTATCCTCCCGGATGTCGACAAGATACGCGAGGAACAGCAGCATGTGCGTGACAAACCGCGGCATAAACCGGAGCCAAAGCCGCGAGAAAAGACGCAGGTGGCGCACCCGAAACAGGTCGAGATGGCGGCAGCGCCCCCAGAAGAAGAGGAGGGGGAGGAGGAGGAAGAGAGCGAGGATGATGGCGAGTTGACGGTGGCAACGGACTCCGAAGATGAGGTCGATGAGGACGACTGGGAGGCGCTGATGGAGCGCGATGACCGCCGCGCCGCACGTCACCTGGAAAACGAACGCATTCGTGCCGCGCGCGTGGAACGCGTTGAGCAGCGGCGCAAAGAGAATGAAGAACGTGCCCGTCTACGTGCCGAGGCGGAAGCAGCGGAACGTGCAAAGCAACATGTACTCGAGAGTGTTGCAAGCCTTCGCTCTCCCATATGCTGCGTTCTCGGCCATGTGGATACGGGCAAAACAAGTCTGTTGGATCGTATTCGCTCCACAAATGTGCAGGGCGGTGAGGCGGGTGGTATAACGCAGCAGATTGGTGCAACATTTTTTCCACGTGAGGCCCTTGTTGGTGCCACAGCGGATATTAATAAGAAATATCGCTACAATTTGAATGTACCAGGATTATTGGTGATTGATACACCCGGTCACGAGTCCTTTACAAATCTGCGAAGCCGCGGCAGCAGCCTTTGTGACATTGCAATCCTTGTTGTGGATATCATGCATGGTCTGGAGCCACAAACGCGCGAGTCCATTCGCCTGTTACGGCAGAAAAAGTGCCCTTTTATCATTGCACTGAACAAGGTGGATCGGCTATATGCTTGGGCAGCAAACGAAAATATGGATATTGAGCAAACACTCTCAAAGCAGAAGGATAATGTTTGCAGTGAGTTTGACTCACGTGTGAATCAGATCAAGCAGGAGTTGATGGCGGAGGGTTTTAACTCGGAGTTGTACTACAAGAACAAGGATATGCGAAAGGTGGTTTCTATCGTTCCTACCTCGGCAAAAACCGGTGAGGGCATCTCAGATCTCCTTCTGTTGGAGATTCAACTTGTACAACAGTTTATGGAGGGCAAGGTGACGTACAAGGATGACCTTCAATGCACCATACTTGAGGTGAAGCCCATCACAGGATACGGTGTGACGGTGGATGCCATCCTTATCAATGGTGAGTTGCATGAAGGGGACACAATTTGTCTGTGTGGTCAAAATGGTCCTATTTTCACGCAGATTCGAGCTCTTCTTACACCACAGCCGCTTAAGGAGCTGCGTGTGCGTGGTGACTACATCCATCACAAGCAAATGAAGGCGGCGATGGGTATTAAGATTGCTGCCAATGACTTGGAGTTTGTTATCCCAGGCACCCCATTGCTTGTTGTGCATAATGGCGACGATAAGGAAAAAATTGCACATGAAGTCATGAGGGAGGCTAACAGTATTTCTGATCAATTAAGTTCGGATGGTGTTGGCGTGACGGTGCAGAGCTCCACTCTTGGTTCGCTTGAGGCGCTTTTGGCATATTTGAAGGACATGAAAATCCCTGTTGCGAGTGCCTCTATCGGTCCGTTGCACAAACGTCACATGATTCAACTGCTCTCCATGAAGCGAAAGGCGCCGCGCTACGCGGTGGTATTGGCCTTCGATGTGCAGGTTTCCGAAGATGCACGCGACATTGCAAAGAAAAACGACATTGATATCTTCGAGGCTAAAATTATTTACCACCTTTTTGACATGTTTACCCGGTACGTTGCTGAATACGAAAACCGTGAGAAGGAACGGGCACGCGCCATTGCCGTTTTCCCAGTGCAGCTGGCAATCATTGACGAGGCCATTCATAAGTCTGACCCGATCATTCTCCCAGTGAAGATTGAGCGCGGGCAGCTTCACCCCGGCACTCCCCTCGCGATCATGAGGGGTGATACGCCGCTACTGCTTGGCCGTGTCATGTCCATCGAACGCGACAACAAGAACATCCCCGTTGCCCGTATGGGGAACGAGTGCGCCGTGAAGATCAACTCGGGAGAGACAGGCGTTGTGTACGATCGCCAGTTCACCAAGTCAGACTCGGTGTTCTCGCTCATCACGCGGCCTTCCGTGGATGCGATCAAGAAATTCAAGGATGAACTCTCAGAGGATGACATTAACCTCCTGGCGACACTTATAAAGGTATTAAAGGTCCCACCGCGGTAAAAACGTGCGCGCAGAGAATGAGCTTCACATCTGCCTGCTAAAAGCGACTTCTTCATTTTTTTTTTCTTTTTTTTTTAAATTTACTTTGAATTGTAAAAGGGGAGGGGAAAGACACGAATAAAAGGGAAAGAAAACAGCAGAAAAAAAAGAAGAAAAAAGAAGGATGGATAAATAAAAAAAATAAATATATGTTTCAATGCGACTGTAAATGCCGGTGAGGAGGAAAATGAAGGCGGTTGGTGTGGACGGTGTGAGGGGGGAAACACGGAGGGCGAATGAAAGGAATGATGAGTAGAGCAGGAATGGCGCGTGTATTTGACTGCTAACGGGGGGGAAACAAAGACGGGGTATGTAGTGAAGGAAATGAAGAAAAAATAACAAATAAATAAACCAACAGCCCCCCCAGAAAAAGAAAAAAAAAGTGAGTTTTGGATGAACAGAGGAGAAAAACAACAACAACAACACAGAGAGACACAAGTGCAAATGACGTGTTGCCGCAATGGCCTGTTACGCTTCTTCTGGGAGGGGCAAAGGAGAGAAGGAAAACAATCTGTCGGGCTCATTCCGGTGGTGCCACTTTGTGTGTCGCCAATCGTTGTGTGTGTGTGTATATATACTCGCTGTGGGATTTGAAGGGGATGATCATTTTTGGACTTTAAATGGAAGTGTTGCGGCTTTTTAACAGTTTTCAACCGTTGGCTTGGGCGGATATATATTGCCGCACAACAAAGCCCTTCACCCCCTCCGCCTTCTTGTTGTTTCTTGTGTTTTTTTTCTTTTTTTTTTTTTTTTTTTTGTGTGTGTGTGTGTGTGTGTGTCTCTCTCTCTTTCTTTTTTTTTTTTTTTGTTTGTATGGATGCACGCATGTCCAAAGGTACATTTATGTTTCTTTTCTTATCTTTGAACTGTACTAGTGTGAGGGTGCACCCCCACCACCAGCACGAGAGGGCAAGTATTACAATAAGCGAGGAAGGCCGATAGTTGGAGCAAGAGGCTTTTATTATTTATACAACATACCTGGACTGTTAGGGAGGGAGAAACATTGGAAGGAACATCTTAAAACGATGCAGGAAGATCGCACTTGGGCTCTTGAAGAGAAGGCTTGGAAACAAATTAAGCACCATGCGGTAGAGACGACGGAACGAGCGGAGAAGCGTTTAGCAGATCTGCGTGAGTTGCACGCGGCTGTGAAGGATCATCTCTTGTTGCTGAATGTGCGAGAGGAGGAAACGATCAGTCGTCTTCACGGGGAGTCCAAAACACTTGTGCGGCAGATCCAAGAGCGTGAAGAGGATCTTATCAAGATGCTGCGAGACGACTGTGCCCTTCAACGTACCCAGATCGAGAAGCTGCAGGAGAGCATTGAGACTCAGAAGAAACTGCTGGAGACGCATAAGTCACAGTTGGAAGAACACAAGCGTGATGTCATTGAACGTGCCGAGGCTCAACGACAAGTGACGGAACTTCTCAGACAGTCTGCCTTTTTTGAGGTGCCTGAACTGCATTGTTACAATGTTAAATCGGCAGCTATTGTCACTGATCGGCACTTAACTCTTTTGCGAGACGTGGCATCTTTTTTTTTCCCCTCTGCACTTACAATACCTATTGCAGACAATTCTATTTACCTTCCGTTGGGGAGAATAAAAGAGAAATGCGAGTCCGTGGTGCAGGAAAATGCATCTATGATATTGCACGATGGCATTCTCCACTACATTGCTACTACGGGTGGCAAAAAGCCCTTTTCTAACCCGGTGGAAAGTGATGCCGTGCGCATTTACTGCGACGCTCCGGTTGTGCTTGGAGAACTTTCATCTCTTTGCAATGCTGTTGACGCGACTCGCACCACGGCTGCTGTACTGCAGCAGACGCAATGTTTCCGCACAGCTTCACAGAAGGGTGCTCGAATAGAAATTGATTTTGGCGACAGACGGTGGGTAGAATGCTCAGCTTATGCACTCCGTCATGGACATGCGACGGAGCACGCAGCACTACGCTCATGGCGCTTGCTTGGGAGTCGTGACAGAGTGCGATGGGTTGTGTTGGATGAGCAGAGACGTAATAATATGCTTGGGAGGTCACCTTTTAACGTAGCATCTTTCACCATTGACGAAGAGCGGGTCTATTCTCAGGTAAAGACTACATGGCATTCTGCTTCTGCTTTGGGATGTGCATTTCGATACATTGCACTAGAGCTTGCGGGTCCGGATGCTGTTGGCAAGTATCACCTGGAGCTTGGGGGGATGGAGCTTTACGGATATCTGGTGAATACCCTTTCTCTATGATAACAGGTGGTGCAAAAATTTGGCTTTAGTTATATATATATACATATATATATTATTTTTTTGTGTTTTTTCTTCTTGTTGTTTTGAATGTATTTGTTTTTTTTCTTTTTTTCTTTTACTTGTATCGTTATCAATAAGATGGCCCGAAGTGCAGAGGCATGACGCATTAAATGCAATGAGAAAGCTGTATCGTGTTTGTAGGCCAGCACCCCTCACTTTCACTGTTTATATTCTTATCTTTGAGTTTTTGGATCCATTGGGCATTCTTTACTCTTTAATTTGTTTCTGCGTTTTGATCTTTTGGGTGCTTTGATCGTTCGGCCTCTCTTCTGATTGTTCTTCAGGTGACGCAGCGCACACACACACACAAAGGGTGAGAAAGAGTGAGGAATATGTCCTGGCAGGGGCCGATGTTGCGGTCCCCGCACTTCACGTACGACGCCTTGCCGTCTCGTTCGCGATTGACGCCCGCGGCGGTGTCCGTCTACAACGAGGTGGCGATTGCCGATCGTGTCGTTCGGGCATGTGCATGGACGGACAACTCCGCTGACTTTGTCTTTGGAGACGGCACGGTGCTCTCCTTTTGTGACGAAATGCAAACATATGTCGCCTTCCCTCGCGTGTTGCACGCACCTTTGAATTCACAGGCTGCATTGGGTAGCAGTGGTCATTCTAAGAGCTTCAACGAGGGTGACATTTACGATGCGGAGAGTAAGAGCCAGGGGGAATACTTCTTCACACCCCTCACGCTTTCCAAATACGAGAATAAAGTTCGGGAGGCTTTGCACATTTACAACTTTTACTCGCCGCGGCCACGCATTGTCACAGGCCTCACGGCAACACCGTGTGAAGTGTGGCGCCAGAACAGCCCGATTGACTCACTTGTCATTGCAGCAGATCGACGCCTTTTTGAGCGTCATGGATCTCGAGCGACTCTATGGTGTGCGCTCCGTCGCATTTCACTAACATTACATGGTGGCCGTGCAACATTTTCAGTGCGTTGGCCCGCACCGGCAGTGGAACGGAACATGGCGCGTTCCATTTTTGTTCGTCCTGTTGATGAACATGGTGTTTTTACAGGAATGCTTGAAAGTGTGCGGTCATTTCATTTTGTGTGGGTGGAACAAACATTTCCCGTGATGGACCCGCCGGAAGCGTGGGCAGAAATGTTGGAGACTGCTCTGCAACTTGACGCGGATGCTCCGGCCGGCAGTGTGGGGGAGGGAAAGGAGGATGGGGCATCTTGTAGAGGCGAGAGCGATGTAGAGGAGTGCTGCTTAGTATACCGCACGACACCATGCACCGCGCAAGATCGGCAGCCGTGTCGCTTTTCAAAGATGGTGCGAGAGCACGTCGATTCGCTCATTGCTACCTCGCAGATGCAAAGCGCGGCATGCAATCGTCTCATACGAGATCCCTGTGAGCGTGTGGCGTGGCGCTACGACGCGGATCCGACAGGTCGTGTGCCACACGCCGTGTATTGGGGCCTTTTCGCACGGAGTTCCAGCACAGCCATAGCACAAACTCTTGCCGTCGGCAAATGTGGAATGGGCGGAACACGAGGGGGAGGTTGGGTGCCACATCCTGCAATTGGCACTGTGCTCGCCATGGTGCGGGAGGACGAGAGTTTGGTTGTTGCCGAGCCACAGAGTCAGAGTTACGTTATCCATCATTGGCGCCGCGATGGAACATATCATCAATACCACCAGAGCCCAGATGGAGAACTCGGTCTTCCACCAGTTATTCCACTGCATTGTAAAAGAGGTACTGGGAATGAAGTTGGTGAGGAACCTATTGGAATGGTCTGGGGGCAAGATGGACAGAATAAAAATAATAGCCACGACGAATCCTCGTTATCCATGATGGCGAGTGAGGAGGCGGATGGTATGATTACTTCGAAAATTGCTACCCCGCCACTGTACTTTAGTGGAACTCTTGAAGAAGCGCCATTATCTGCTCTTCATCGCGGTCGTTACCTTCCTGATGTGGGTGCCTCATGTATTCAGCTCTCACAGTTGAATCTTGCGTCTCTACGAGCGCATAAGCAAGAAATGCTTGGTGGCATCGCCTCTGCGACTGCGGGTGCTTACGCCACGGGGACAACGGGCTTTACGACGGGGGAACCCACCTTCGCTGCAAAAGGAGGGGTGGCGGAAGCCGCACAAAGTGAATTGCAGCGAATTCAGATGCGTTTTGTGTCCAATGATCCCGCTCTTGCCGAAGCCGCGGCGAAGGGAAACGTGGTCTTCCTGACAAGTTCCATAGAGGCAGTTGGAACCTTTGTGGCGCTGACAAATGGCACCATCCGCTGTCATTTTGACGACCGCACGATTCTTTTTCTTGTCCCGGGTGCGGATGATAGAGAGGAAAATTTGGTGGCTACTTGCCTTTTCCGTGACGCCACGCAGTGTTCAATGCGGCTAGTGAAGTGTGCTCAACACCATCGAATGTATCGCTATGTAGCTCACGCGCTACAGTTCCGCCGCTTTTCTCGTCTTTCTCCAGAGGCACGCACGGCTGTAATGAATGAAACAGCTGCATTGAAGTTGCAGTATCTTGATGAGACGGAATGGCAAAGAGAGAGAAAAATGGAGTGGGAACTGCAACAACTGCTCAGTAGAACAGAAGCTCTCCTTTCGGGTAACGATGAACTGAGTCGGTTGAATCACTCGCTGCTCCGCGAGGAGAAGGAAAATGCCTCGTCCTACTTTTCATGAAGCAACCGTGGCATTTGTTTTTTTTTTGTTCTTGTTGTTCTTGTCGCCGCATAGAAGGAATAAACGTTTCATATCACTTTCTTTTGTTTATTTTTTATTTGTGAGTTGCGCGTGTGTATTTGGAGGGGAAGGCGAAGGCGAAGGCGAGGGTTTATTGTTGTGTTATATTTAACAAGAACGGCGCGAAAACAATTCTACAAATGTCGGATTGTTTCTCTTGGTTATAGAATTACAATAACGTAGAAGTTAAGTGCCACACCGATGCCTGCGGGTGTGGTGAGAAGTATACATACACACATGCATACATACATGTATATTCATACACATACCTCTGCTCTTCCATTGTTGTTTCATTGGTTGCTTCCATATGGATTTAATTATTTAATGGTATTTGTAATGTGACAAGCGTCTTTTCCCCCCCTTTTTTTTTTCTTTTCTGGCTCATGTGGAGGGTTTCCCTTTTATTTTTCTGTCCAGGTCTTGTTGCTGTTTTTTTTTTTCTTCTTGTTGTCGTTTGTTTCTTGTGGCGCCCCCCCTCCCCCCACTGCGATTGCACAACGAATGGGGCGGGCCGGCGAAGGAGTTAAAAGTTGAGTGGAATTCACAACAGGGAGTTTGGCAAAAAGAAAGGAGGAAGAAAGGAGGCCCAATACACACACAAAGAAAAAGACAAACACACCCTGCCGCTCTACCGTGGCGCCTGAGAATGAGACAGGGACAGGGACGACAAGTACTCACACCCTCTTTACCCGTCTCACAGGAAGTGCAACTGACAGAAGAAGATGAACAGGACCGTCGTTGGATCGTGGACTCCGAATCGAGGAGCAGTCTGCTGTTTCTAAGCGTCTCCAGTACGACAACACCTCATAGCCGACGAAATATTTCCTTTTTAACAAGTCATGTTGACAATTTTGACGAGTTACCTGTTTCTCACACGCGGAAAATATCTGTCACTCTCCCATTGCCGCAAATTGTTTCTGGCCACGTGAGTGAATTGCGGACGGCCAGTGTAGACCCCGAGGTGGCGATGCCAGCTTTAGTTGACAAGATGTCAATTACAGCAAAGCATGAGCCCCCTATTTATAATATCCGTACGGTTGTACGCAAAGAAAACCACCCGTTATGGTCACCCTCCACACTGACACAATTGGAATACTTGTTTGGACTTCAGAAATTGGGACATTCAAGTCTTCCTAAGGACGTTCAAATGGCCTGTTCCGGAGAATTGGGATTACCAAGAATAATGGAGCGACCTTTATTATTGTCAGAGGGAGAGTCGCATGGAAGCTGCTCTAAAATAACGAGTATCGGTGTAGGGGAGCAGCAGCAGGATTCTGGATCGTTGAGAACGTCGTCCAACGAATACTTGGCAATAAGGGATCGAACAGACCCTTTAGGAAGAGAGCAGCTTTGGGCTGTATGTCATTCCTCATTTGAGTTGCAAACAGGGCTTCAGGGATTGGGGCCGCGCGAGGTCGCCAGCCTTATTCCAATGTTGCTGCGTGATGAATCTGTCTGTCGTCAAGTAATTGTGGAGAAGGAGCGTCACGAGGCGCTTCTTACTCTTGCCATGCCTCCACACGCGACGTTTAACTGGATCCATCCAGCACTAGTAGCCGGTATTGAGGAAATAACTATCATGGAGGAAATCCGTCGGAAATATATTTTGGAGGAGGAATCCAACCAAATTGCTCCAATATGGGATTTCTATGTCTTTGAACACCGATGCTTGGTTGTTGGGACAAAAAAACTCACCTGTTTCTTGCGGCGGTGGATTTTAACTTACAGGGGGCGCAAGATGCGACAATTGGAACAACTGAACAGTTTATGGAGGCGGGAGGAGAAATCCCGGTTGGAGATTATCCAAACATGGCTGGAAGCCCAGAAGAGGCTTTTTACTCGCTTGGTTATTGCCACAGAGTCCCAGTTCCGTGTTGTCATTGAAGAACTGCAACTACACGCGCAGTATGCCCACGGTCTTATAAGTATCTCTTTGAAGGCGCAAACAGAACTATTTTTCCACCTGTACGGTGCAGTGATGCCAAGAGCTATCGCCTGCGGGAGAATCTCAGGTTGTACCCGATTTAAGTTACTTGATTTAAATGATCAGCACGGACGCGGCTGTTTGAGCAGTTGGGAAGAAAAAGGACGTCTTGCCATATCTTGTATGATGCAGCGGGAGGCTTTGGAGAAGTTTTTGGAAGGTCCCAAGCGTCAACAAATCGTGGAGGAGGAGTTGGTTGCGCGTGGGAGGCTTACATGTATTTTATTTGCTATGCTAGAGCGCTGTCACCGACGTGAAATTGAAATTGTGGAGGCCTGTGAGTGTCAGTTAGATGTACTTCCCCACTTCAATGCTCCGTTGGCATTGGGTGAGCAGCAAAATGAGGAAAAGCAGGCAGTTCTGTACCTAACGTCGGTGCAGGGGTGCCCTTCGTAGGGAGGAGGAAGGCCAAGTGGAGTTGAGAGAAAATAAGAATGAGGACGGAAAGAAAAAGGAAAAAGAAAAGGAACTGAAAGCTGGAACACCACCCTTCATGACTTTTCTCGTGTTGCTGTACACCACTGCGACGCATTCTTTTTTCCCACTTCCATGTGATGTAACGTCTTTTTTATTTTTTATATTATTTTATTTTATTTTTTTGTAAATTGCTGGCAAAGATGGCTGTGGGTTGTGGAAATATTGTGACATTACTTTTACTTCAAATTTTTTTTTTTTTTTCTTGCTTTACAGGTGTGTGAGGAATCGTTTCTTTTTTTATTGTTGTTTTGTTGTTGCGTGTGTGTGTGTGTCTGTTTGTCTGTCTTAGAACCTTTTCAAATGTCCATCGGTGCCAGTGCGATGCGTCTTATTATGCGTCAAATTCAAGACATTGAGGCGAACCCCACGGATGGTGTGCAAATTCACAGGTCCGACAACCTGAGCGAGTTGCTCTTTGACCTCACAGGGCCAGAAGGGACCCCGTTTAGCGGTGGCA
The DNA here is from genome assembly GCF_000209065.1 of Trypanosoma cruzi. NCBI lineage: Eukaryota > Euglenozoa > Kinetoplastea > Trypanosomatida > Trypanosomatidae > Trypanosoma > Trypanosoma cruzi. The sequence continues at coordinate 63,522 of NW_001849392.1, forward strand.
TCTTTCACGTTGTGCTGTACTTCGAGGAGGGATACCCGGAGATACCGCCGCGTGGGGTCTTCCGAACGAAAATTTTTCACCCCAATGTGGCAGAAAAGGGAGACATTTGCGTCAATGTCCTTAAGCAAGACTGGAAGCCGAGTCTTGGGTTGCGTCATGTGCTTACGGTTATTCGCTGCCTCTTGATTGAGCCAAATGCGGAGAGTGCGCTGAACGAGGAGGCAGCCCGGCTTCTTCTTGAGGATTATGATGCCTACAGACGGAAGGCGGAAATGATGACTAAAATACACGCCATGAAGGGCACCAGAGCACCACACGATGTACCGCCGCCATTTCTCTCAGACGACGGTCGAGAAAATGGCCAGCTGCTTAGTAGAGGGACCGCAAATGTCGGAAGTGCCAGTTTGCCTGCGTCAGAAGGCTTTGTGAGCTCCCAACTCCGTAACGCATCGGAATCGGCGTTAAACAAACGGAGCGCTGTGGGCGGAACTTCCACGAATGTTGTTGCTTCCAAAAAGGCGGTGGAAAAGAAGCGTGCCGCTCTGAAGCGTATTTGAGAGTCATGAACGCATCTATTTATCTACATATAAATATATAAATAAATTAGAAAATGTTGTACCGTCTCTCTCTTTCTCTCTTTCTGTGGTTTGTTCATTTTTTTTTTTTTTTTTGTCTTTGTTTTTTTATGACGCATATGAGGAGGAGGGGAAGAGAAAAAAAAGAAAAAGAAAAACTTTTTTTTTTTTTTTTCTTTTAAAGGGCTGGGGGTTTTTTTTTTTTTTTTTTTTGTCTGAGGTATAATTTGGATGCATTGCGCTCCGATACAGAGAAGCAAAAAGAAAAAGAAAAGGGAAGGAGAAAAGACAGAAAAGGGGTTTTTTTTTTTTTTTTTTTTTGGGTTGGGGCCATTGAAGGGATTCTTGTATCCTGCAATTT
>NW_001849392.1:64557-71547 GCF_000209065.1 Trypanosoma cruzi
AAAAACAAACAAACAAAAAAGAAAGAAAGACAGAAAACAAAACAAAAGTGTGGGTGAGTGGTTGGGAGGGAAATAAATAAATAAATTAGGAAAAAAAAAATAAATTACGGAGGAATGCCAGCGTTGTCTGAGAGGGACTTGTCGGGGGTGGAGAAGTTCTCCAACGCCATGAAGGCGGCATTGGGGCGTCAAAGTCGTCAAGTCAATCTAAAAGATACCGACTCGCAGCGCATATTATCATCAAATCCTTCGGCGTCGGATATTACTGAAATGATGCTGTCAGAAAGACGTCTTTGGGCGGAAGCAGCAGTGGCGTTTTGGCGTCTTGCCAGTCGACAACAAATACACCTGTTGTCATACGTCTCCACTGGTGCATTGCGTGAGTTGCACCGTTTCTGTGAGGGACTACTGGATCACATCCGGATTACATTTTTGAGCCTTGCGCCCACTGCAACACCCCTGCAAGTTTTAGACTGCGTCTCTTCTCTCGGCACCGATCATATTTTATTTCTTTTGGATACGTTTTGCTCGCCAAAGGGCTGCATTAGCATGGAAGGCGGCGAGGAGACACGGGGGAGGGAACTTCACATGCATGTGTGCAGGGTGCTTGCGGAGCAGGATCACCTTTACTGGATGACACGCGTGGTTCGTGCCTTCTGTGACGAATCGTGGCGAGTGTGCTCGGAAAAGGAAGAAATGTCAAGGGCGTCTGTCTCTGCCATCCATGGTATGCTGCGTTGTTTGCTTCATTGCTGTGCCACAAGTGCAGCGTGTGCGCATGCGCTCATTTATACGGAACCCAGACCGTTAGTGGCCCAATTGTTGTACGGACTTCGTTTACGCATCTCAAGCAGTACTCTTATTCGCCCCGTTGTCCGCGATGACCCCACGCGACTGGGCGTTGCTCTTTCCTCAACACCGTCCTTGCCCACCCCGACTATGCGTTTGCCAGCCACAAAGTCCGCTCTTGCTGAATACTTAACTTCTGGACGAACGAATGCGTTTGATGAGATAAGTAGAGAAGCCCTCAATGTTGCGGTGGCCGCTGTGAAGAGGGTGGCGGCACATGAAACACCGGAAGTTGTGATTGGTCTATGCCATATCGTAGATGTTAGCTCTCGTAGCATCGTACCATCACCCAAGGATGAAAAGAAACCATCCATTTCTACGCAGATTGCCATGTATGAGAATGTGCTCATGGCATTGGAGGCACTATTTCAATTACTACAAGTAAAAGACGATGAACCATGGAGTCAGGAACTTGTACTTCGGCAAGAGATTGTTCTGCAGCAAATTCTTAATCACGATCTGGCAAGGGCTGTAGAGCGCCTGCTGCGGCATTGCCCAACCATTCTCGACGCTGATTCAACGCTCTTTCAGAGTATAGGGACTTTATGCACTCCTCCCTTTACATCCAGCCGGAGGAGACGCAGGTCATCCACGGTGTCACGTGTGGAAAATTTCACACAGTGCGTTCCGGGAAACGGCGATTCGTTGAGTGGAAGCATGTGCAGTCGAAATGCATCCATGGTTTCTCTCACTAGTAGCATACATGTGTCACGACCAACGCTGCCGGAGGGAAGTGTGGCACGTGCCTCGAATCTTGCCCGATCGTTATGGATGAGCGTGTGGCCGGGGGCTTCCCGTGGCAGTGGTGTTGCCGGCTTGACTCATGCACACGCCGCATCACGTCCTGCACCATCGGACGATGAGCCTATTGGTTCTTTTTTTCAAAGAGGTACTAGCGATGTGATTTTTGATCACGCGCCATCGCCGACGTGTTTGTCTTTGGATTTTGATGGGGAGGAATGGTGGTACAGCAACAAGACATACGTGGATCTTCTACTCAGTCTGACTCAATTGTTGAACGCGATGTTTTCAGATGCCACAACACCTCTCTCAATTCGCCTATCCATTTGCAAATTACTCACTCAAATCAGTATGCGAAGTTCTAGCGCTTTTGCGGCATCTGAGGGACGTCTTGTGATGCGTTCATTTCTAACGACGCTGCGGGCACATGATCAAGGTTTGTGCACGCCACCTGTAGTAATTTACGACGTACCACATGTGGAGGAAGAGAAGAATAAGAAGGATATTTCACATGAAATACATCTGGAAACGCATGAACAATTGAGTGAAAAATATCCGTGTACGTCCATCGAGGATGATATGATGTATGCTGCACTGGCTCAAAAAATTGTTGCGGGTCTCTGGCACGTGTATCACGTCTTGCACATGATCCCATTGTCAGGCGAGACGGTTGATATTATTGAACTCCCGCTACTCCCTTTACGCTGGAGGGGGGAGGTGAAGGAAGCAGAAGAAGAAAAGGCGGAGGAGGGAGCCACAAAATCATCTGGTGGGGTTCACAAAGCGGTTCTTTCCCTTTTTGGCCCTGTTGTAAGGGTGTGGTACACGGCTCTGATGAGTAACGACGATGAGGATCTCAACAAGCGCTCACAGGAGGTCTTCATGGAAGTGCTGGTGAGGTTGCTTAAATTGGGTGGGGTGCCGTTGACAACAATGGACTTTCTGCGTGCCTCCACGGTGTCCATTCCTTCTACGCCGCCCACCACAAACTTCAATTGGGTGGCATCGCACTCCGAAGACAGCAGCTTTGCGTCAATGGAGAAGGACGCTTCGCGGGCGGAGCCCAGTGACACCATTAAATCGATGCGTAGTGTATTTGTGATTCTCCTGCAGCGAGATCCGGGTTTTCTTTCCTTTGAATTATTGAAGGTGTTGTTTGCCCTTCTTTGGGCCAATGATGCCCAGCTATCGGAATTAGGGCGAAAGTGCATCGCCAGCAGTCTGGATTTTGGTGAAGTTTACCCCACATACGCGAAGGTCATTGGCAATGCAGATTCATCCCTATTGATTCAGTTGCTACTGATATTTTCTGCAGGGCTTGTCTCTTCAGAGGTATCGATGGATGCCAAGCATGAACGTAGAGCGTGGTTATTTCAACACGGTTGTGTCAACGCTGTTATTGCTGTGTTAGAAAGTGTTTTACGTGCCCCGCATGACGTACAGAGTTTTCCTAGTCTTATTCGACAGTTGTTTTGTTTTCTTTCCCTGTCGGAGTCGGCGCAGGGGCGAGGACCGAAGCTTGAAGACACACGACTGGTACACGTGTTCACCGAAAGCCTTCATTTTTTGGAGGGGGCGGAGTACCTTATTCTTATCACCCAGTCCGTTCTTGACGCAGCCACCTCAAAGTACGATCAATACCGAAGCCACACACGTCGAGTAAATACACATGGGCACTTTACATTGCCCATTCCAAATTGCTCGGTGGAGAAGCCGGTATTTATTGATCTTGTCCCACCCTTACTTTGCTATGCACACGAACATGCCATGAATGTGGAGAACGACCTTCTCTCCGCCTTGCATCTTGTTCTAAAGATGACGACAAATGTACGCTCCGATGCTCTTTTGAAATGGGCATTGCAGAGGAAACATACGGCTTTACTGCCGTACTTGGACCTTGACGCAGCCGTGGCAGACCGTGTTTTGCCATATTTGGGTAACCGAAGTGATATTGAATATTTTTGGACACCTATTCTTCAGGAGGCACCGGAGCGCACGGAGCTACGTTTTAGTTGCACAGGTGGTATCGCAGTGACGCTGGGAAGATGGCCGGAGAAGGGCTTCTCGGTTTCTGCATACTTTCGTTTTGAAGAAATATATAGCGATATACAATTATTTGAGTTTATTGACGGTGAAGTTTTGTCGCCATCTCTTGCGTCTATTCGCATTGCAGGTGGAGATAGTGTGAATATTATGCATGATGGGAAGAGGGTGCCGGTTAATGAAGGCCATGCACTACCGGATCTTGAACCTCAGCGATGGGCTCATTTTATTGTTGTCATGAGCATGGCACATACCGTCTCTGTTTATCTTAATGCTGATAAAGTTGGGACGTGCTCATTACCCTACTTTCGTTCTCACTCGGAGGTGGTTATGAACATTGGTTTTGTAAATACCACTGTGCACGATTCCCTCTTCTCAATTGGTGAGGTTGTGCTGTGGGATGAGGAGCTGACGACACCTCAGGTGGAGGCGTATGTTGCCACGACGGGCTATAAACCGAATGTATGTAAAATTCTTGAGTGCGAGATACCACGTGAGCTGTCGGAGACGCATGAGAAGTTGCCTATTGAAGACCGTATTGCCGTGTTTTCACCCTATGAAACTCGTGATTCCATGTTGGTTGACGTTCTACAGAAGGAGTCCAGGGGTTACCCGATTGTGGCCAAGCTGACTGGAACCTACGCCGAGGCGCCAAAAAATTGGATTGACTACCGCACGCTCTTTTTGAACCGAGGTGGACTTGTTTACATGCTTGAGTGGATTGCAGAGTCCACCAGTGCGGAGGAGTTGGAAAGATACATGGCACTTACATGTAACTGCATCCGGGGCACCACCAGTGGAGGTACTATGGATGTACAGACATACGCATTACTTGACTTTCATCTTCGTCGTCTTGCCCATCTCATCACCCCGGCTGTTTGCGACAGTCTTCTGCATCTTGCCACAGCGAAGATGAGTGTCAATGATGAATTCCACCCATTTATTATAAATCGACTTGTCTTTGATCACATTTTTCGGGATATTGAACTTTTTGCTGATATGCCACTGGACGCTGCGCTCTATTTGATAGAAGGTGTGGAGAGACTGTTTACAGTTGCCTCGTGCCGTTTTGCGAGGCGAAACGCCTATTATATTATACCCTTTCGATTTGTCGACAGTGTTCTTAACGGGTTGGTCTACGCAAATGTCTCGCTTCCCTTTGTCTTACGTGCCCGCGTGATTTCATGTTTAAAGCACATCATGATTGCAACGGATTTTGAACCAAATATTGTTCATGTCATTGCGTCTACGGCGGCGGTGCTCACGCCGGTGGAGGTGGAGGTGACAAGTCGCCATCAACCCGCCTTGCGGGTCAAAATTCCCAAAGCTCGATTTTCGCAGATAAGTGTAACGCTCTACGGTGCATTTGAAACCACTTGTTTGATTCTCCGCAGTCTTGTGGAGTGCTGCTGCAACGGGACGTTTGCCGCAGCCTTTGGAATAATTGTGGATCTAAATTGGTATGCTGCGTGTGTCTCGCGCTTTGCAGATGTGGCATGTGTTGTGTACGCGACACGACTCTTCTTTGAGGCGATGCGGTTCAATATGGACCTGCGCAATGAAGTGATGCATCACCCCGCAGTCATTGTGCATACCCTCTCCCCACATTGCCTGAATGAAGACTTACTTTTACTCCTGCTGAGCCTCAGCGTGGGTGCCGTGAAGCGCATTGACGTCCTTTCATCAAAACATCCGATGCTGCAACAGTTGGTTGGGATCTTGGACTCCATGACGCCGGAGTTAGACGCCGTGGTGTTACCCATCTTTTCTAAATTGCTTACGTTATACTTAACTGCGGCATCGTCCACGCCTGCTTGTTTCCGACCGTCTGACATTAGTTCTGCGATGCAGCGGCGTTTGTATTGCTCCTACCGCCTGCACAAATATTTTAGCCTTGCGCGGGTATGTAGCATACTTATGCTTCAGATATATGCCAGGCGACTTCTCCCACAGGCAAAGAAAACGGGCCACTCAGTGTCCGTATCAACCGGAGGTAGGTCGATCCCATTTTCACTCAAGAAGGATGCTTCCAAAGAAGACATGACGGTTGGTAACAAAAAGACACCCGTGCAATTCGGCAGGTATCATAGGGCGTTTGCTGCGCTGCGTGTGTGCCTTTATTTATGGAAAGCCATTCAACGCAGACGATATAGGCGGGTGCGGCAGCAGAATGTGAGTGGCCACACGCCCCTTATGGTGTCGGATGTGGAGCCAGAAAAGGCCCTCTTTATACTCCGCACACTTCAGAGCCTTCCGCTTAAGCCAGGTCTCTTTGTGCCGTGTACACTTTCGCCATATCAAATTGAGGTTTTGGCCTTTTTTGGAACATTCCTGAAGCGGGAAGCCGTTTCGGCAAGATTTGAAGAAAAACTAAGGCTACACGAAGGCGACGATTTGCCCTTTATCGCTTCGACCACGTCGCTGCATAGACTCATTACGGAAACCACGGCGGGCAGCGATTTTTTTCCACCTCATGTGAAAATTTCTGATGAGTCGCATTTATTGCCGGTGTTGCACGACACGGTCACTGAAGAGGAGACCAAACATGATGATGATGCCGATGGTGATGATGACAGCACAGTTGAAGAAAAAGAGCAAAGAGGACAATGGCAACACGGAGTACACCAGCAGAATAAATGGGATGAAAGGGAAGAGAAATTTAGGGCAAAAAGTGAGAAATACTTTGAAAACCAACTGCACATGCCGTCAACCGCATCGGCTCCCAGAGAGCTTCACGTAAGGCAAACAAGTTCTTGTACACCAAATTCTTTTCTGCATGGTGATGGAGATGTTCCCAAGTCACCACCGTTGGCTGCCACTCCTGTTTCCACAGAGGTGGCATCACTGCCGGAGGACGGCGACGCGCGTGCTGCCAGCGGCAGTGGCAGCAGGATGGACCAGATGACAGACGCTGCTAGTTCTTCCGAAGAGGACAGGCATCTTTCTTCTGGACTTGACCAACTTTTCTTGCCTGTTGAAGAGGCTACTTTGCGTTCTGAAATGGGTGGGAGTATGAGTGCGGATGTTTCGATGGGCTCATTTGCACCCTTTGCCAATTTGCAGTCTTTCAATGCAAAGTCCCTGCAGGAGTGTGCTGTTGGGGTGTTGTGCAACACCGTTCTTGCCTCATTGCTCAACTTGCCTGTCACCGAAGGGTGGGTTGGGGGACAGACATACGGCTCCTGTGGGGCGCTGCTCTTTCAGCTGATTCTTATCACCGGCGCCATGTGCAGTACCGAAGAGGTGACATTAACACTGACACAATTTTTTATTGACCAGTTGCTGGTGTGTGTGGATTTGTCTGAACGTTTCGTGGAGCCCAACACTTCTGTTGTGTCTTCGTTAAAGGGAAGTGGA
>NW_001849392.1:71647-83502 GCF_000209065.1 Trypanosoma cruzi
CCAAATGCATTTGGTTGGTAAAACAACAATGTTCTTTGCAGCAAAATGACCCCCGTGTGCGTGTATTAAATTATTTAGATTTGCGTGGGAACTACACAACGGTGATATCGAATCACGTCTCAAAAGATGCTGCGTCCACTGTATTGGGCACAGACAACTGTGAGCAACAGCACAACCACATCTCTACTTTGGTGCAGTCTTTTGCGATTTGTTGCCGACCGTATATTCTTCATACAGGTACTCCTTTTGTGGATATTAGTTGTTGTGTGACCCCTTCCGCACTCTCTTTGCTCCGATACCTCCTTGAGCCAAATGAGGTTCTACGCTTCATTAGCAACGGTTTCCGCATTCATGGAATTCATGCAACACCGTGTCTGATTCTTCTCACAGACTCCTCGTTGAAATTGATTGGGTTTTCCCGCATCACGGTGGAGGGGGACATTATTCTCTGTCAGCGCGAAAACGACGAGAGGGAAGAGCCTGTTCTTCCCGTCCACATCAGCACGACAAAGAGCTCGAAAAACAAGTGGGGCTCTCAGTTCACGGCCTCAAGTTTCGCAGTCTCTATGACAAACAAGCTGCAGCGTTTCCTTACAGATGGCGGTGGAAAGAAGCGACGACGAATTGAGACAGAGAAACTTCATGATGGAACCAAAATTGCACACTCGGTTCGACAGGCATCTGGAGACTCCTACAGGGATCTATTTTGGGTGTATTTCCTGCAGAACATTCGGAGTGTACGCATGGCATACTACATGCACCAGGATACCGCCATTCTCTTTGAGCTCATGTATGACGATGGTCCCATGTTGTCTCTGGTTGATGCACATCAATCTATGAACACGTCTGCACGAGACAAGTTTCTTGCTGTGTTGAAGGACGTCCTTGGCACGAAACGCTGTGAATTTTTTGACCACTCACAAAGAACCGCTAGCATTCGTTCGATGCTTATCCGTTGGGCAGCAGGTTCAGTCTCTACATATGACTATATCACTTTTCTTAATTCTGTGGCGGGCCGTACAAGGAGAGACTTTAACCAATACCCCATCTATCCATGGGTGCTTGCCGATTACAAGTCAAGTGAACTTGACATGGACTCCCCCAAAACATATCGTGATCTCTCGCTTCCTATGGGGGCACAAACGGAGGAACGACGTCAGAAAGTGATGCAAGTCTACCAGCAAATGGTGGAGGTGCAAAAAGCCGATCCGGACTTTGAAGGCGTTCAGCCATTCCATCATGGCACGCACTACTCTACGAGTGGAGGGGTATTACATTTTCTCATTCGTGTGGAGCCATTTACAACTTTTGCACGCATCTTTCAAGGCGGTGAGTTTGACGTAGCCACGCGTTTATTTGATTCCATTGATGCCTCCTTTCAATCGTGTGTGCATGGCCCCACAGACTGTAAAGAGTTAATGCCAGAATTCTTCTTTGATGGCATGTTTCTTGTAAATGCAAATCATTGCGAGTTTGGCGAAAAGTCCGACGGTACGGTTGTGAATGACGTGAGACTTCCTCCTTGGGCCAAGGGCTCGACGCAGGTGTTTATATCCGTCATGCGATACGCACTGGAGAGCAATTTTGTTTTGCAGAACATTCATCGTTGGATTGATCTGATCTTTGGTGTACGTCGATGTGGAAAACTTGCTGTTGAGAGCTACAATGTGTTTCAGCGCATGACGTACGGTGAGGAGGTTCTTCAGGCTTTAAAAAAGTGTGATAATCCACATGACATTGATGTCATCATTGCGGAGGTGGACAACTTTGGGCAGACCCCAATTCAGTTGTTTCAAGAGCGCCACCCTGCACAACGGGAACTGAAACCATGTCATCCTATGCTTTCCACCGGTGGCACGGGCGGTGCACATTCTACGACTGGCGGTAATGTGCTGTGCAGCGGCAACACATATACGACGGCATTTCAGGAACAATTGCCAAAGGTGCTTTCTATGGTCATGCATGCTCTAGACTCACCACAGACATGGTACACATTAGAGGATCCAGCGCCGGGGAGTTTCCAAGCCATGCCTAAGAGCGTCTCAGATGCCTTCCAAATTCATGAGAGTCCCGTACTTGATTTTGTCACGACACGAAGTGGAATGAATATGTGTTGTTACAAGTATTCTTTACCGGTTGATGACACGGACCACATAATTTGTTGGAACCACAGTGAACATATGTTGATGCGGTTTGATAACACGCGAGGACATTTTTTGTCATCTGTACGTTGCAAGTCGGTTCTTCGAATTCCCGCGAGTGTTAGCGCCTTTTGTGTGAGTTGTCGTGAGACGCTGATTTTAATCGGGTCCAACAGTGGTACTGTGTATTGTTTTAGTCATAGCCGAACAGATGGCGTGCTGGTGCTAAGCTCAACATTGTGTAACCACACCAACCCCATCGCTGGATTTGCGTTGAGCACAAAATACGGCCGTATTATTAGCTTTACTACGAGTGGCATCGATTTTCCTACGGTGTGGTGTGTTCAGCATTGCCACACGGTGAAGTTACATGTCCTGGATCTCTCTCGCCTGCTTCCCTTGGCAACCCCAGGCGACCTTATCGTGGTGGCTGCAGCTATTGATCCCATAAGTGCAAATGCCATTGTAGTCACACGTCGGCATCTTTTGCTGTTTGATAGGAACGGCGAGCCGTACGGAGTCGGCCCTCTCCCCAACGCCGACAAGACCGCGCCACACTTGGAGGATGAGGCGGGGCAAGTTGGTTTTGCCGTAGACGACAGCAAAAATTTTATTGCCAGTATGACAGCTGTCACGACATATGAAACACTCGAGTGGGCTTCTGGCATTCAGCTTCTCATTACAGGGCATCAAGATGGCAGTCTGTCATTGTGGCGTGTTGTGCGTTTGCCGCCTGAGAGAATGGAACACGGCCGTATTGTTCTTGTGGAGCACCATGGGTTTCTTTTTACTGGTAGCCAAACCCCACGTCTTGGTGCCATCACGGCCTTGCGACAGGAACGTCCCGATGTGCCTGTGTTCTTTGTTGGTTACCACAGCGGTGCGGTGAAGGTGCTACGCTTTGAAAATCGTACGGCGGACATGACGAAAATGACAACTTCTTAGTGGTGCCGCCTTATTTATTTATTTTCTTTTGTTGCATCCATCTATCTATTTATAATATACACGCGTGCGTTTGTGTGTGAGTGTGAGTATGTTATCTGTGCGCTGATGGACGCCAACGAGGAGAGGAAGAAAGGGGGGTGATGGTGAAAGTTAAAGGGGGGGGGGGGGGGGGAAGATGGAAAAAAAAAATAATCGTTGAATGTGAGATGTCGACATTTATTATTCTCATCATTATTTATTTATTTATTTATTTATTTATTTTTTGTTTTGTTTTATTTTATTATTCTCCCCACTCCGACTTTTTTTTTTTCTCTATTCCAATACGTTTTTTTTTTTTTTTGTTTCTTCCTGTCTGTTCAGAGAAATATTTAAATGTTGGCGGCAATGCGTGGACACTTGTTTCGTGTATTTTTTTTTTTCTTCTTTATTCCCCTGACAAAGAACATCGAGCCATCACGATCACTTAGCGCTCTAGCCAATTCAATACCACAGGAACATTGCATGTGCCTGTTATTTGTATCTCCTCTTGGGCTTCTTGTCTGAAGTGACAGGAGCTTTTTTATTTATTATTTATTCTCTCATGTTTGTTCTCGTGTGTGTGTGTGTGTGCGTGTGCATGTGTTGCACTGTTGATGTGATACCATAGCACTCTCTTACTTTTCTTTTTACTTTGTGGTTGTGCCATCACGCATAAATGTATACGCTATGGTCACTTCTTTTTCCTCTTGGTGTACAGGAAGGAGGAAGGACAAGATTGCGTACAAGGGACGAGGAGGAAAGGGAGAAAGACGGCTGGGGAACACATGCAAGGCGGCGGGGGAGATGGCGACACACCTCCGTGTTTCTGCCTCGTCTTGGCGGAGCCGGAGGCGTTGGAGCTCGCGGAATGGGTGCGTGACGTCGTAGCGGAACGTTTAACGCCCCCTGTTAATAGGGTGGTGCTCCGCAACGTTGGTGCGTCGTCAGGTGACGAGTACCGCTTCCACGCCGCTGCGTTGCTTTCATTGGGGCAGGTGGCGGCAGACATCATCCGTCCCACCGGCGGCACCAGGAACGAGACTGCTGTGACGGCATCCAAGACAGTGAAGGCGGTTTGCCTCGTCATTGCGGTGTTCTGGGACGGACAGAGCGAGTCCGTTAAGGCGGAATTTACTCGTCTCAGAGAACTTTCGGATGTCAAGAAAAGCACCGATGCAAACGAGGATAAAAATAGGAATGCGGAGAAGGACATCGACGACAGTCACTTAAGTCAACTGCAGTTCTCGGAGACGCAGTTTATTTTGCAGGCGCTTAGCGCCAAGAAGGGTGAACACACATTGAAAGAAAACAGTGAGGCTTTGGTGAGTAGTCTTCGAAAAAAGTTGACTCTTAGCACCGCTGTACGGTACGTTGACCCACAAAATAGTGAATCGCTGGCGTTGAGTAGAAATATGTCGGCAACGTCATGCTTTTTGGCGCCACCGGCGTCATGCGATGGGAAGGGAACTGTCATTGGAAGGGAGGATTTCAGCGAGTCCACCATCGCGGCGTCTATCACGGAGGGTCAAGGGGAATGTTTTTTTCTTGTTTCTGGACGTAGCATGGAGGAATTTCAGCAGCGTGTTGCTCAGTTCCGGGAGTCTGTAAGAAGCCTTGGCGTTGGCTGCATGCCATTGGTAGAAGGGCCGCGTGGGATTCAGGGGACAGGCAGCAACGACGTCAACAGCAACAGTACTATTAAGAGTAGTCATGGTAGCGGTGGTGTGGGAAACGGAACCGGGAATAAAAGGGCGAAGATTATTGCGCAGGAATTTCTTGTTCGTCAGAGTGAGTCGGAAACGCACATTGACCTACGCCTTGCCATGTGCGGTAATGTAGACAGCGGCAAATCAACACTCACGTCCGTTCTTACGCGTGGTTGTCGTGACGACGGACGAGGTTCCGCACGTGCATTTGTCTTTAAGCACAAACATGAGGCGACAACGGGGCGCACTTCAAGCATCAGCGAGAATTTCCTTGGACTCTCCTCGACAGGAGAAGTAGTGAACTACACCATTCCCGCACTAAAGCGCCTGGGCGGTGGTGGTGGAATTTCCGCCGGGCAGCTTGCACAGGAGGTGGTGGCGCAGAGTGCAAAGGTACTCACGCTATACGACCTCGCCGGTCACGAGCGTTACCTCAAGACGACGGTGCTCGGTATGACTCGAAATATGCCTGACTACGCCTGCATCGTGATCAGTGCAAACAATGGCATTCAACGCATGACAAAAGAACACATTGCCCTTTGCCTTGCACTTAAGATTCCTTTTTTTGTGGTCGTTACTCGTATTGACTCTACCCCGGAAAACGTTCGACAGGAGACGTTGAAAAGCATTAATAAGTTGCTTAAAATTCCGACCGTGAGGAAATTGCCCTACCCGGTGCGTCGTATAGAAGACGTTGTGCTTTCTGCGAAAAACCTGCGTATCGACCGCATAGTGCCTATTTTTGAGGTGAGCAACGTTACAGGGGACGGTATTCAGGACTTGATTCGTTTCTTAAATCTCCTCCCTCTGCGAAAAGATTGGCGCAAGGCCCGGATGCAACCTCGAGAAATGGTGATTGACAGCACATTCTTTGTGACCGGCGTTGGCACGGTTGTTGGAGGGATTGTGACGCAAGGCGTATTTCACGTGAATGACGCAGTGCTTCTTGGCCCAGACAGTTTTGGCGCGTACCGCACGGTGCACATCAAATCCATTCATGTGAAGGGCATGGAACAGCAGGAGGCGGTGGCTGGTTGCGACGCCGCATTTTGCCTCAAGAAGGAGAAGCGTAACGCCATACGCAAAGGCAACATTCTCGCCGACCCGCACCACCCGGTTGCGGCATATTGGCAGTTTGAGGCGGATGTCACAATCCTCTACCACTCCACTACGATATTGGTGAACTATGAGCCTGTCATTCACTCCGCCACCGTGCGGCAGTCCGCTCGCATCGTGTACGTGGCGCAGGAGGTTCTCCGCACCGGCGATCGGTCACTCGTGCGGTTTCATTTTCTCTACCGTCCCGAGTTCATGAAGGTGGGGCAGCAGCTCATCTTCCGTGAGGGGCGCACGAAGGGGATTGGAACCGTGACGAAAGTCATCGTTGACCGGATGGAGTCGCTTCTGGTAAAGAGGCGGCTGCGGTAGGCAGCAATCGGTCGAAAAAAGGAGAATCAAAAAGTAAAACAAAAACAAATGATAGTAACATGGAGGAAGAGGGATGGGACGTCACATGCGTGAGGGCGGAAGTGTTAAATTTCCCGGTACATGCGTGTATGGTGCCAGCACGAGTGCAGTGCGGTACCGACGGCGAATGACGCATATGTGCATGACGGCAAGCAAACAAACGACCTAATGTAAAGAAGGAGAAAAAGGAAAGGAATGATGCATACTTTGCAGTGATGTCAATTCACGCATCGCATCATTTGTGCATCCCCTTATGGTTTACTCAGTTGGACAAAAACAGTGAAAAGCACACACAGAAAAACAACAACAAAAAAGTGTCTGTTTGATGTGCTGTGGGGAAAGAGATCCACGTGTGTGTTTTAGGGAAGAGGATCCGTGCAGCACGTTTGTTTCCATGCGTTTTCTTGGCGTGTGTGGCTTGACCTTTTGGCCGCGGGAAGACTGATGAAAAGGGAAAAAATGGGGGTGAGCAAATCAAAGTAACAAAAGTAAAAATGAGTGGAAAAGTTTCTTCTTGTTGTTGTTGTTTTGGCAACGAGCGCAGGTCACTGCCCTTCCTTCGGCTCTCTTACTTTTTTAGCTCGTCTTTCTTTCAGCCTGTCCAGGAGCTTGTGAAAAGAATGATCGCGGGAGAGCTGGCTAACTTAATTAATGTATGTTTATATCCTGATAAATGAAGGCATTCTTCATGATACTTTCTACCGTATGAATCTTTTGGGAAGAACACGACTTTGTAGGGGCAGGGAGCCGATAGAGGCCAGATAATATTTTGTTTTTTATTTTGCCATCCCACCCACCCCCTTTCGATTCCCACCGTCGCGGCGGGGTCTTGTGGTTGGAGGACCCCAAAGTCTGCCACTTCGTAAGTAATTATATTCCAAATCCTAACTGAGGACAAAGCACCATGCTAGTGGTCCACAGAATTCTATATATATATTGAATAAAAAGAAAACATCGAAGCAATTAACTAACGAACCCCTTTTTTCCTAACTTGTTCGGTTTCCATAGATAATTTTCAGGATCCGGCCAGCTGCCCGGAAGATTATTCTGTTGTGAAATTCTTTTCATGCCCCCAGTTTTTTTTTTTTTTTTTTTGCCACCACTCATTTCAACCACCCGTACGAGGAGGAAAGGAGGGGGAAGAAACAACAACAAAAACAAAAAAAAAGGGGGTCACACACAAAAAGACATATTCATTAAAAATAAAATATATAGATTGATATATATATATTATTGCACAATTGGATCCCAGGAGACGGTGACGAAGGGAGAAAAGGAAGCTCCAATACAGAGAGAAGGGGAGTAAGGGAGAAAGAAAGAGAGAGATGTCATCTTCTAAGACCGTTACCAGGGGGAGGTTCCTGGCGCCATTTTGTAAGGTAGCCTGCAAGATTGAGAAGCGCTCAGCGAGAAAACTTAACGCGGTTGATGCCTGCATTGCCAAGACGATTGCGGAACACAACGCCAGTGGAACAGATGCCGCAGTAAGCAGTACAAAGCGTTATATCTACGAACAGAAACAACTTTTTCACTATCGTGTTGTGCGGTTCTTTGATGAGTGCCGTTATCTTGCCTCAGGGGAATATTTCCGCACGTACAGCTTCAAGGACTTTGTGTGGGACATTCGATTTTTCACCAAATTTCTACTGCTGTTTATTCTTGGAACGCTTTTTGGCCGGCAGAGCATCTTCCCACCTATCGACCCTGACTCTCCGCTTGCGCTCGCACTGGAGTCAAAGGTGAACCCGAACTACTAGGCGCTGTCGTGAAACCTGCAACAGAGCAGTGGCTGTGAGTTAGGAATAATAGTAGCAGAGAAGGTGTGTAATAGATGTGGAATATTGCGGGGGGGAAGAACGAACATAAACAGGCGTGTGATTGGTGTTTGCGTGTTTTTTTTTTTTTTTTCATGTGTTTCTGTGCGGTGAATGCTGGAATGATTGTACGTGAAGTTTTTAGGAAGCGGCGACTGAAATAGAAAAAAAAAAAAAAAAAAAAGTATCCCAATGTATGATATTACACACACGCATAAGTGTACAATTCATGAATAGAGAAGAGAAGGCAATATTTTTTTTTTTGTTGTTCTTGTTTGTGTGCTCTTGGTGCATTTCCTTCTTCTTCTTCTTTCGTTTTGTTTTGTATACATGTATGTGTGTCATTTTGGAAGGATAATTGTGTTGTTTGCTTCTTTATGGACTTTCTTGATGTCTGTCTATCCGTCTCTGTCTCTCTATCTCTCTATATATCTATCTCTCTGCGTATGTCTGCATGAGAATACGAGTGAATGGGCGAGAAGGAAGGGAAGCAATGCAGCAAAAAAAAATAAAAATATATTCCTTTCTATCCTGTGGCTGTAGAAAAAGAGCTTCTTTGCCTGCCTGGAGAGCGGGAGGGGAGTAAGTCGTCATGGCCAAAATATGTACTTTATTTTTTGCTTGCCTTTATTTCTTTCTGTCTTTTTTTTTTCTTTCTCTTCCGTGGTTATTTCATACCACCCGTCGTGTCTTTGTTTTGCCCCAGCGTGGAATCCCCAAAGTGTCCATTTGGGCATCCACAAAAAGAGAGAGAGAGAGAGAGAGTAAAAAAAAGGACATTTATTTAAGTTAAAGTGGGAAAATAAAAAGGGAGGGCGTCTCATTGTGGGTTGTGTGTGCCCCCATTTATTTTGTGAGCAAAGAAGAAGGAATTATTTATAAGCCGCCAGACGACGAAAGAAGAGGACCGGCAGCGGCAGGATAGACAGGGCATACAAACACAGGCACAGGAGGAGGAGTAAGAAGAAGAGAGCCAATTGTGTAACAGATGGTACCTTATCCGGTGTATGAGCCGTTTGACCGTGTGTGGGTGAAGATGGAGGGGTACGACTGGTGGCCTGCCCGCATTGTTAGCGACGAGGAGCTCCGTGCGAACGGCCAGAGCCGTGCTGAGGGCTGTGACATCACCGTTTACTTCTACGAGGGTACCACAACACCGGCAAGTCTGGAACACTTTAAGAGCGCCACCACAAGTATTACTTTCTTTGAGACATCTTCGGAGAAGGCTGTCACGGCGGACGCTGACCTCCTCGCGGCGATACGTCGTGCGGAAACGGATGAGACAGCGAACCCGCTAAAGTACGAATTTGCAGCGGGAGACCGCGGCAGTGCGAATAAAACGGGTGATGGGGTGGCAGCAGGAGCGGCAGCTGTAGTGACCGCAACAGGGGCGTCTGTATCTTCCACGGATGGGATGCGGCGCGGCACGGGGAATGCGGCGGCTAACCAGCGACCCGTCAGCAAGCGCAGCCGTGCGGCGGAATTAGAGGAACGGCACGTCGCCGCGCCTGCGTTGAATTTGTTACGGGACGAGAAACTGATTGAAATTGCCGGGCGGATCAACGAGGCAGTATCGATCTGCGACCTCCCTTCGCTGCGCATTGAATTGTGTGATCTTGACACCGTCAGTGTTACGGTGCGCCAGCTGGAGACGACAAAAATTGGCGTGGCGGTAGGCAGTATTTTGGGCAGGAAAGAATTGGAGAAGTTATGGCCATTGTCGCGAGCCATTATTTCTTCTTGGGCACGTGCCATGCCCGTTGAGACCATAGAAGCCATCAAGAGACACCAGCAATACCGGCTTGGAAAGCGACAGGATGATGCCAACAAAAGTAGCACGATGGAATTGTCCATGATGAGCCCTTTGGCGGCTGGTGCACCATCCTTTGCCGATGTGAACGACGTTTCCGGTCCGCTGGCGTCGCGATCGGTGGAGAACGGAGAGCGCGTGCGGATGAGGTTTGTCCACCGTGTGCGGAAGCTGCTGGATAACCCCACCGATCCACCCATCCCGGGTGTCACATCCAGTGATCTGGAGGCCGTTGCTGAGGAGCTCTGCCGCGACGTGGTTGAGCCGGAGGACCGCAAGCATTTACAGGAGCAACTTGAGAAGCCCGGTATGACGCAGCTGCGGCGTAGTTTAGCTACTCGCGCGATGAGCGGAAAGGAGTTTCTGAAACTTCCCCGTTCCGCACTCATGACGGAGGATGAGAGACGGATGGAGGAGGCTCGCATTACGAAGATGATTGAAGAGCAGGAGAAGTTAAAACTGGCGAATGTTTCTGTTACAAGTCTGTTCAAATGTCCGAACTGTGGTAAGAACCGGTGCTCCTACTACGAACAGCAGACGAGATCAGCGGATGAGCCCACAACGAAATTTGTGACCTGCCTTGAGTGCAAGTACGTCTGGACAACGGAGTGAAGAAGATGTAGGAGCAGGTGGCGACACTGGCTGGGAAAAGTAAGGAGAAATACATGCACGAAAAGAAAAGAAAAGGAAAGAAAAGGGGGGAAAAGAATGACTGGATGAATAAATAAACGGAACAAAGAGAAAAAAGAGGTACATGTCTGTTTTTTATCTGGTGGGGGGAAAGAGAGAGAGACAGAAGAGGGTGAAATCATGTGTGAGTCGTTGATTAAACCAAGCGGAGAAGGAACATGTATAGATAAATGCATCGTTTTCTTCTTCCTGCACATGCTGACTTTCTTTTTTTTTTTTAAATGTGGCCTGCTTCTGTCGTGATATTATTTTTCTTCCTTTTCTTTTTTGCTTCTCGGACTGTTGACATTTGACTCGTGTGGAATCCGTCTTTTTAACAAATGGGAATCAAAATTTGTGCGGCTTTTCTTCTTTGCGATTCTCTGCCTTTTTGCAGCTGAAAAGAAGAGATGAATTGGGCGCTGCATCGAGGATTACTGAATTTTTCTTTTCTTTTCTCTTCCTTCTTTTTTTTTTTTTTCTTTCAGGTTAACCGACATCAGGGGTGTTCCGGTCGGCGCCCATTGCGTGGGTTGGGGGAAGGAAGGGAGGCAGACTGGGACGTACCGGCTCTCTCACACACACTCACACACTCTCATTTGTCAGTTGAATTATTTCACAAATCCGATATTTCTTTGGGAAGTAGTAACAGGCGGCGGAATCAGAGGAGTTTCTTGGGCGCTTTGAACATTGGCGGCGTGGTCCGGGGAATACAAGGAACGTGCCATAAACGGCCTTCAGTACACCCAAACAACAATTGGATTCGGTTTATAAAAGAAGCGGAGAAGGGACGAGGGAACAACGCATATTTTGCGACATTTCGCTGGTTTGTGTTGTGATTCATATTTATTTATTTATTTATTTATTTATTTTTGTGCCTATTACCCAGGTGGGTGGGTGTGGGAGGACTGCGTGCCTGCGTGGGCTTCTGTGTGCTTATTTGTGTGTGGTTTCTTTGCGTCTATTGTCTGTCTCGGCGTGCGCTGGCGATGGCCTTCCCGCTGAATACGCTCGTCTGGCTGAAGCAGCCGGGGTACCCGTGGTGGCCGGGGATGGTGCTTGATCCCGCGGCGCTGGAGATGGTATTGCCTGCGGGGTACGACACATGCGTGCTCTGCCTACCCTCCGTGTCATCGAGCGTGGCGTTCGCCAACAGCAGCAACGCCGAGGAGCTTCTTCGATTTGATCCGGAGACGGACGCAGAATTGATAGAGGCGGGGAAACAAGATGCGGACTGCGCCGCGGCGATTGAGGAGGCATTGAATGTCTATGAACAACAGCACAG
>NW_001849392.1:83602-84683 GCF_000209065.1 Trypanosoma cruzi
ACACGCACAGAGCCGAAACATAAAAAAACAAAAAAAAAAGAAAAAAGAAAAAGGCTGAAGGAAATCTTTTTTTTTTTTTTTTTTTTTTTTTTTTACGGCCTTTTTTTTTTTTACGGCCTTTTTTTTTTTCTTTTTCTCTTTGACTCTTTCAGAGGACCGCATCGCGTTTTGTGTTCTCACGGTTATGGGTGCACTTCGGGAAAACAATGCAGGTTTCGGTGACGAGAAAATGGATCACTCCAATTATTCCATCCGCGTGTCAACGCCGAGGATGCAGCCAGGAGAAGCGGAGCTCATTAATTCCCTCGATCTCAACGGTCCAACCAACGAATTTGCCAGTGAGCAGGTGGAAATGCAAAGCAATGATTCCCAAGACACCTTTAAGAAGCGAATGAGTCGCATAAATGCGATTTTGACGTCGGTGGTTATTTGGTCATTTCTCCTACTCACTCTCTTGTTTTTGGCATCCATTGTGTTCGGCATTGTATACTCCGGGATTCATTATCATGGCCCAGGCTGGCACGATGCTTCTTCGGCGAAATCCGCTTGTGTTTCACCTTATGGCGCCATACTTGGCGTGGCAGGCGATGTGTTTGCGTACAGTAACTGCATCAGAAATTACGATAGTAAAAGCAGGAATAACGTTTCAAGTCAAAACAAAGAAAGCGGATTGGAGTGGGATTGCATGGAGTTTGCAAGGCGGTATTGGATGCTTCGTGGAACTCCCGTGCGTGCAACGTTTGACTCAGTGGTCGGAGCTGCCGACATTTGGGCACTGAACTCCGTGCGGCTTCTTGACGGATCTAAAACGCCGCTGCTTAAATACCCCAACGGCCTCCCACGCCGTGATGGCGGCTCCGCTCCACGTGCCGGCGACCTGCTGATATACCCGCGTCAGCGGAATGATTTTCCGTTTGGGCACGTCGCCGTCGTTGTCGGTGTGACGAAGAACTCTGTTCTCGTTGCAGAGCAGAACTGGGACAACAAGATGTGGCCCGGACCGTATCACAACCACTCCCGCGAAATCCGCATGCTGTACAGCCCCATCCATGACGCCTACAACATTACGGAGGAGGAAAAC
>NW_001849392.1:84783-86057 GCF_000209065.1 Trypanosoma cruzi
AAGAGGAGGCGGGGTTTCTGCCAACTCACCAGGAAGATGATGCGGCATACTTGGAGCGCATGCTTCGTGAGAACCGTCACACCGTATCCGATAGTACACTTGCGACCATCCGGCACAAGCTAGAGACGCTGACAGAAGCCTGCAATCACGGTGGTGTCATTTCTGTCAGTGAGGCGGCGGAGGAGGAATTACTTGAGGTCCTCTCACCGCTGTCACTTGTGAACGTCACCCTTGACCAACTTCGCCGCCTTAAGATTGGTGTTACTGTTGGAAAATTCCTCTTGAGGGACTACCCTGTTCGTGTCGTCTCGCTCGCTTCGGCGATCTTGACGTATTGGTTTCGTCAACTTCCGCCCGCAACGCAGCAGCTTTTGAGTAAAAAGTCAGCCCTCGATATGGCGTCAAATGACACAACAATTGGCTCGGAGCGCCAGGACGTTTCACTGGGTGCATTGGGCGTGCAGCTAGAGGCCTGCTTCACCGACGAGGAGGTGTGCGACACCATCAATGATCCTGTTATCGTTGCAGGGAACATCGAGAAGGAGTTGGAGGCCGTGGACGACGAGGATGTCAGCATGGAAGTCCTCGCTGCTTTGCGGGATGGTAGCAACACGGCTCTGCGTTGCGGTCTGCTTGACGGCTCTATCACTGCAAAGGACTTTGTTGCGAACCCTACCAACCCGGATCTTCTACTGAAGCGCAGCGACAATGACGGTGACAAACCGTCGGGGGTGTCGCCCGTAGAACCGGAGTCCCCGCTGGAGGAGGGGAGCGACCTCACAAATTTTACGACGCTCTACGTGTGTCCCGGCTGTGGTGCCCGCGAGGCGGTCGCCAACGAGTACTCGGTGCAGGCGCATGATAACATGGCGGTTTTTGTGCGATGTCTCAAATGCGACGAGACGTGGAATGTTGAGGCGTAGTTTTAAGAGGAATTTTGAACAGAAAAAAAAAAGAAAAAAAAAAGCCTAATCTCGCAATGTTGCAGGATAAGCGATGAGGTCTAGTATGTAATGTCCTCGTACTTGTTTCCAGGGCCTTGAAGAAATTCCTCCATGCAACCGACTCGCCCCCGTGTGTGACCTTCAAGACATTATATATGCATCTATCTATGCCTTCCTTTTTTTTTTTTTTCTTTTTTGTTTGAAAGGAAGTGATAAATTTTTTTTTTTCCCCACCTCATTCTTTTGGTGTTACCACGAGTTAAAACCTTTTTTTTTTTTTTTTTTACTCCGTCAACTCTCCTATCAGAAAACTAAAGAAAACACAAACAC
>NW_001849392.1:86157-104209 GCF_000209065.1 Trypanosoma cruzi
GCTTCTTCGGCGAATCCGCTTGTGTTTCACCTTATGGCGCCATACTTGGCGTGGCAGGCGATGTGTTTGCGTACAGTAACTGCATCAGAAATTACGATAGTAAAAGCAGGAATAACGTTTCAAGTCAAAACAAAGAAAGCGGATTGGAGTGGGATTGCATGGAGTTTGCAAGGCGGTATTGGATGCTTCGTGGAACTCCCGTGCGTGCAACGTTTGACTCAGTGGTCGGAGCTGCCGACATTTGGGCACTGAACTCCGTGCGGCTTCTTGACGGATCTAAAACGCCGCTGCTTAAATACCCCAACGGCCTCCCACGCCGTGATGGCGGCTCCGCTCCACGTGCCGGCGACCTGCTGATATACCCGCGTCAGCGGAATGATTTTCCGTTTGGGCACGTCGCCGTCGTTGTCGGTGTGACGAAGAACTCTGTTCTCGTTGCAGAGCAGAACTGGGACAACAAGATGTGGCCCGGACCGTATCACAACCACTCCCGCGAAATCCGCATGCTGTACAGCCCCATCCATGACGCCTACAACATTACGGAGGAGGAAAACATCATCATTGACGGGTGGATGAGGTACGCCACGTAGCTGGACATGCACTGTAAAGCGAAGAAGGGAGGAAAAACGGAGTTTGAGGCTTAAATCAATGTATTTTATTTGGGGATGTTAGACAATAACAACAACAACAACAGCAGCAAAAAAATAATATATGAAATATGAAGGTGACAGCCTATAAATATATAAATATATTTATTTAAATAAGAAATAACATTGAAGATAGGTGGTTAATGAACTTAAATACAAACACAAACATACACGAAAAACAACAACAACAACAACAAACAAGAAAGAAAGAAAGAAAAAAAATTGGGGGTGGAAGGTACGTTGGTATATATTTGAACGATTGAATCCGTTCTTTTTGACCGTTTTTTTTTTTTTTTTTGTGAGCACCCACAACCGACTTTTCACGAAACAAAAAAACTCCCCTCCCCTCCTCCTCTTGCAGGATTCGATTTTGGTCCAGCACCACCGCCCCAGGATGCCAATACATATACGTTTCCTTTTCTTTTCTTTTCTTTTTTTTTTCTGTTGTTGTTGTTGTTTTTCTCATACACTCTGACGAAAACAGTTTGATACGATGTCTTGCTTTTCTTTTTTTTTCTTTTTTTTTCTTTTTTTTTCTTTTTTTGTGTTGTTAAATCTCTTAACTCCCCCTTTTTGGTTATCATTATTATTATTGTGTTCTTTTTCTTATTTATGAGGGGGCGGATGGATGGAAGTTTGTGTTTGGCTTCCCCCTTTCTTTCTTTCTTTCTTTCTTTTCTTCGAACTTCCCGCCTTCTTCGGCCTTTTCTCCTTTTTATTTTTTATTTTTTATTTTTTATTTTTGGATGTCTCCTCCTCCTCCTGCTGCTGCTGTTTTTCCCCTTCTCCCCCTCTCGGTGTCGTGCGGCTGCCCCACCGCTATCGCCTGCGTGCGTGTGCGTCTGTCCGCGAGTCGGTTTTGGCCCGCCGCGGCGGTGGAAGCATCGTGTGGAGTGCACGGTGATGGTTGGCGAGGCATTGAGCGCAGGAGCAGCCGCCGCCCCGCACACAAACAAAAAAATAAAATAATTAAAATAAAATAAAAAAGGGAGAAAAAAACAGGAGGAGGAGGAGAAGAGGGGGGTGAAATCACGTAAAAATAAAGGAATAAAATTAAGCAAAATTTTTTTTTTTTTTTTTTGGGTGGGTGAGGGGTAAAAAAAAAAAAAAAATATTATAAAAAAAGGGGGGAAAAAAAAGAGGGAAACAAACAAAAAAGAAATAATAATAATAATAAAACGACGCGTTTGATGCAAAGTCCCGGCGGAGAGAGAAGGAGAGAGAAGGAGTCGTCACATCCCAGTAAACAAACAAACAAAATTAACATG
Organism: Trypanosoma cruzi; assembly: GCF_000209065.1. Taxonomy (NCBI): domain Eukaryota; phylum Euglenozoa; class Kinetoplastea; order Trypanosomatida; family Trypanosomatidae; genus Trypanosoma; species Trypanosoma cruzi. The sequence goes on from NW_001849392.1 coordinate 88,073, forward strand.
CATGAAATGAGGAAACGTGAGAATTTCCTTCGTTTTTGTGAAGGACAGAAAGAAAGAAAGAAAGAGAGAAAAGAAAGAAAGAGAGTAAAACGATGGGATGAACGGTAAATAATGAAACAAGCGGTAAACGATGCATATTGGTCTGCCTGCATGTATTGCAACGTGTATGTATGTATAATATGTATACACTGCCTATGTAACGTATACCATGATCTTGAAGCAATTCGCATCAAATGTTGATTCTTCAGGGATGTTTTTTTTTTTTCCTTTTTTTATTGAAAAGAAAAAAAAAAAAGGAAAAAATGGTCATTGTTGTTATGAGTGATTACTTCTCTCTTCTTCTTTTTTGTTGTTTTATTGTACTCTTCCAGGCCTTTAGGCTTGTTGTCGTCATTGCTATTATGATGAAGGCAACACTATTATATGGAGTGCGGTCCCCTTGCCTTTTTTTTTTTTTTTTTTTTCTTTTATTATCCATGCGTTAACGTCTGGATCTTTTTTTTTTTTCTTTTTTTGATTGATTGATTGATTGATTGATTGAATGGGAATTTAAAAAGAATAAATTTGGGTGAATTTTGAGAGGTGCAATAGAGAACAACAACAAAACATAAATTTTTTTTTTTTTTTTCTTTTTTTTGTGGGAGAGAGGCATGTCTGCTTCCACTGGCGCCTGCCATGCTGTAAACCGAAGGGGGAAAAAAAAGAAAAAAAAACGGCAACAAAAGAGGGGGAAAAAAATAATAATAATAAAAAAAAAGGAAGATGTGAGGGGTGGTGAAGATGGGAGGCAAAAATAAAATAAAAATTATGTGGGATTTTTGTGTGGAAGGGGGGGAAAAAATGAACCCACGCGGAATTAACCGGAGAAGAGGAGGCGGGGATCGCATGTGCACTGCAATGCCGATTAACCCCTTTCTTTCCCTCCCTTTCTTTCTCTCTTTTTCTCTGTTGTGTAATGTGTCGCTTGAATCACGCACCTTTTTTTTTTTTTTTTCTTTTGATTGGTCCATTTATTTACTTATTCATTTATTCATTTTTTTGTGTGTATTTGTGTGGTCTTCTTTGCGACGTTCAAGAGTGTATTAAGGCGCCACGGGGAGAGGTGGATGAGAAGGCGTAGCATGCCAGCGAAACAACAAAAACAAAGACGACAAGAAGAAGAAGAAGAAGAAGAAGAGGGGAAAAAAAGGAAAAGAATGATTGAGGGAGTGGAACTTTCTGAGGATCTATTTGAAGAATTAAAAGAAGAGTCATACACCAGGAATATGTTACCTCATGGGGCAAGGATGCGAACGAGTAAAGAATCTTGTTTTTTTACGGGATTACCAACATGGTTTTATTCACTGTCGCACTTTTTTGTTGCACTTGGTATATGGGGTTCCATTACGTGCATGGTGTTATTTCTGCTTACAACTTCTTTAAGAAGTAAAAAATCGGAAACTTCCGTGGCAAAAACGGGTGGTACTTTCCTTCCAGAGGGATGTCGTAAGGGGTGTGACACGACATTTGGGGCCATTCTTGGCATTGTAAATGGTGTCGTGAGCTACAGCAACTGCAACTCCTCGACCTGCACTTCCAACTTGTGGCATCCAATGTCATCACTTTTGGCTCATGCTGATTATAATAATGAAAACAGATGGAATAACACCAACACAAGCGGATTGGAGTGGCAATGTGTGGAGTTTGCAAGGCGGTATTGGATGCTTCGTGGAACTCCCGTGCGTGCAACGTTTGACTCAGTGGTCGGAGCTGCCGACATTTGGGCACTGAACTCCGTGCGGCTTCTTGACGGCTCTAAAACGCCGCTGCTTAAATACCCCAACGGCCTCCCACGCCGTGATGGCGGCTCCGCTCCACGTGCCGGCGACCTGCTGATATACCCGCGTCAGCGGAATGATTTTCCGTTTGGGCACGTCGCCGTCGTTGTCGGTGTGACGAAGAACTCTGTTCTCGTTGCAGAGCAGAACTGGGACAACAAGATGTGGCCCGGACCGTATCACAACCACTCCCGCGAAATCCGCATGCTGTACAGCCCCATCCATGACGCCTACAACATTACGGAGGAGGAAAACATCATCATTGACGGGTGGATGAGGTACGCCACGTAGCTGGACATGCACTGTAAAGCGAAGAAGGGAGTTTCTTCCACGAAAAGAAGCTTTTTCTTTATTTTTATTTCCCCACGTGTGCGAAGTGACTATGCTTGTTTCAATGCCGTGAGCTTTTTGAACAGCAGAGAGGCTCGATTGGCAAGGGGAAGCGGATGCTGTGTTTTTTTTTTTTTTTTTTTAGTATGTTTCCATTTCCTTTTGTTCTTTTCTAATTTTCTTTCTCAATGAACAGAAAAACAAACAAACAAACAACAACAACAACAACAAAAAAGGGGTATGAACGAATTAAATTGGCGGGGAGGACGGATGAATTTAATATTGTCCTTTTTTTTTTCCTTTTCTTTCTGTGCATGAGGTTTTCTTTTTGTTTTGCTGGCAGGAATATACACACATACATACATATAGATTTTTATTAGTGTTGGGACGCCGGCGATGAACTCCGCCGTGAACGCCTCTCCTTCAGTGACGGTGTCGAATTTGTCTGCACCCCCGCCGAATGAGTGCACCCCGATGCTGCGGACACGTCCAGTGCCGATGGAAGCGGAGTCGATGCTGCGGCGGGAGGGGCAGGATGAGATGCCCTTTTGGGAGCGTGTTTCCTCCCCACTTCACCCGGTTTTTCGTAAGGTGCAGGAACACTGCCATTACGAGTGGGTGGCGGCGTTGCTTTCTGCCATCATGTTATTAACTCTTTTTGTTTTTATCTTTTATTTAGACACATCGCCCAGGCCAGAGCACTGTGTGACGCCGTTTGGGCACCTCTTGGGGGAAAGTAGGGGCGTAAAAGCCTTTAGCAACTGCAACAGGGATTATCGAAACGTGGAGGAACACTTTGTGCTTGTCAGGACTTCGCTGATTTACAGCGGGTTAAAGTGGCGGTCTGTGGAGTATGCGCGACGTTTTTGGTTACTTGCAAAACGGCCTGCCGTGCAGTTTATGTCTGTACAGAATGCAGAAGACATATGGACAAGAGTTGTGTATGCGTCGTACATTACTGGAGAACGTGTGAAACTGTTCAAGTATGAAAACATGTTGGCATGTGATCAGACACCGACGAAAAATACTGGTATGAAGAAGAGTTTATGGAAACATTATAAGCCACAAGTTGGTGATCTACTTGTCTATGCAAATGACAGCAGCATACCAGGAGGACATGTTGCCGTTGTTGTAGGTATTGTTTCCATGCCAAGCAATTCTGGTGCGAATAATTCCTCGATGACGCAATATTCCATGCTACTAGCAGAGCAGAACTGGAATAATGAGCCCTGGCCCCACCGTAGTAATTTGGAAGGGAAGGACACACGCAACGACACCAGATTGCTTGGCTACTACTCACGCGAGGTATCTTTACAGGAAGTAGAAAGTGCGCAAATGGTGTGTGTGAAGGATCCATGGGGAACTGTGCTTGGTTGGGTCCGGGCGTGAATCAACGAGTTTAAAAAACGAGGTGTTGGAATTTTTATCGTGATTATTATTATTATTATTATTATTATTTTTTCTTATATATATATATATGCCCCCCTCAGAGGGAAAAACGAGGAGAACAATAAAATGGGGGAAGAATGATGGATGCATCACCTTTTTTCTGTTGCGGGGGGGGGCTGTCGTTTTTTATCTGCAGCTGGTGGTGTCTTTTTTTCTTTTTTTTTTTTTTTTTCCACATGACTTCTTCTGGGAAAAGAGAGGTGTTCGAACGGGCGGCGATGGTGTCGAAAGACTCCCGTTATGTTCACCGCCGTTGGCGACTGGAGGATGCCACGCTGATGATTCAGAACCCAAAACTGGAGCTTCTCATTGACTTCGACGATCCTGCAAGTTTTACCCTCGCGGCAAACGCCCCGCTCACGTCGGGGGTTCGACGCACCGCTTCAACGTGGGGCGGCGTCGAAGGTGCCCTCAATCTCAATTCAGACGACGAGCTCTTGGCGGATTGGCGGGAAATTGGCGTGCCACCACTGACAGAAGAATGAGTGGACATTAATAGAGTTTTGAGTTGAAGAACATGCCGAGGCTCGAGGCACCGTAGTGTTGTTGTTTGCTCGTATACATATATACATATATCTACATATGCAAGCATACATAAATACATATGTTTATTTCTGCGTATATTTGGGGTGAGAAGGAAAAATTGCTGGCGGTATTTTCTTTAACTCCTGGTCGCCTTTATTTTGCCTCCCTTTTTCCTCTGCTGTAATTTTTGTAATTATTATTATTATTATTATTATTATTATTATTATTATTATTATTATTATTATTATTATTATTATTATTATTATTATTGAAAAAAATAAATGAATGATTAAAATGCGAAGGAAGAGCCAAACAAACGAAAGAAAAAAATAAGGGTGAGGGCGGTGAGATGAGCACGGCGTCCGTCAGGGAGGAATTGACAGGCGAAACACAGCGGCATGCGGGGAGCGATCTGCTGTTGCGAAAGCTTCCTCTTCTCGCCAAGGCTTATGCGCTTGCACAGCAGCACCCAAAGGATCCACAGGCGGAGTGCAATTTGCTTTGCTACGGACCAGAAGTGTATCGTATTCTTTCAACTGCACGCCGGCGAGATGACCGCGGCTTCTTGCGACCTCGACAATGTCAACGTTTGGAGGCGGAAGAAGATGACGACATTGACGATGAGAAGAAAAGGGAATCAAGGATGGATGCCGTGGTGATGCTACCGACACGCATTCCGTTTCTTGGCGTAATAGAGTCGGAGCTTTGCAAGTCAATGGAATCCGTACAAGAGGCCCGCAGTAGGAAGAAAGGATCGGAAGGTGTTACTGCGGATGCAATAAGTGCGAACGGTGCATCGAGGCGCATCGGTGGCAAGAGAAGGAGGCATGGAGCGGAGGCGGATGCACAAAAGGGCAATGATGAGAGTGATGAGGAGGAAAATGAGGATACGGGAGTGAAGGAGGGGGATGGTGGCACACGAAGTAGGATGGAGTATGATGTGGGCGGTGAGGAATGTGTCTTGCTGCGTGCCATTCGTGAGCCGCTAGCGGCGTGGTGTGCGGGGGATAAAAAAAATCAAGCTGGTGCGACGGGCGCCAGCAACACCAGAAACGGCCACAAGAACAGTGGTTTCAGCGAGGGAGTTGGGGGTGGCCGGATGCCGTGGGAACAGATGCTGGAGAGCATCATGAGCCGCTACGGCGCCGCGGATGTGGAACAGGATGGCGAGGCTGTTCAGTCATATCTTCGCCGAGTGTCATGGATTGAGCAGCAGAAAAAACTGCAGCTGGGGCTCGGCGCGGCTACAGGGACGCGTCATCACAGCGAACAGCCGTGGATGAGCATGACAGATGCGATGCGAGTGCAGAAGGAGATGCAGCGCATGCGTCTTCAACGAAAGCGGTTTCACCGTCCGCATAAATCAACAGAGGGGTGAAACTGAAAAAAGAAAAACAAGTGGAAGGTGGATGGAGTGTGTACATAAATGGGGGATCATGAGTCGCATGTTCTCCCATTGTTTTTTTTTTTTTGGTTAGAACCATGTGTCTCTGTTTCTCTCTCTCTCTCTGTGTGTGTGTGTGCACCAGCATTGTTGCTATGTGGCATCTTTCTTCCTCTTTTTTGCTTGTCTTAGAAGCTGGTGGTGAGAGAATCAAGAGGACCGTCGTTTTTCCTGATTTTTTTCTTGACTTTCACACACATACATAAATTGTAAGATACAAATAAGTGGCGGCAGAGTGGCGGCAGAGGAAAGGGGGAGGGAGAGGGGCGAGTGGAGGGGGGAAAAAGAAAAAAAAGGAAGGGAATGATGTCAGAGTCCTGTTCCAAGAATGAGGGCGAGTACAGCCATTGCTCTGCCGTCAGTGTGAGTGGCAACGGGGATTCTCTTTATGGTGGGAAGCGTCGACGCCGTAGTTTTAATGGGCCGTCACGCCCCATCCTTAAGATATTCGGGAGGGATGAGAGAGAAACAATAGGCCCCGTTGACCCGAGAAATGCCAATAGTTCTGCCTTCTCACGGAGCTCCAATGGGGGAATTTATCCGCCTTTCCGTGAGCAACGCTACACCCTCCGCCATGACACCTTTAGCCTCAGTAGTGATGTTTTTAGCAGCCGTGATTCTAGTAGCGGTTCCTTCATGCAAGGCAAAAACATTCATAGCAGGAGCAAAGACTTCCCCGTGCTTCAGCCTAAGCAAAAAGAGCAACCACAAGGACAGTTGGCTTTTTATACGGAGAAGACAGCCCAAATCAAGGAGGGTTTTTCCTCCCTATCCATGTCGCAAATTCTTCCCCTGGATGAGTCACCTTCCCCTGTGAATGAGAAGGCAAATGGGAGTGCGAAGGACAATGTGATGGAGAGTGGTACAAATGCCACAAATGTTGGTACCTCTATCCCAGAATTTGCACCCCAGAGTAAGGCAACGGCAGGAAATATCCAGCAGAAATCCTGGAGCATAGATGGAAGCGCTGCACGTCAGTTCATCGGTTTCTCCCACTCCACGTTGTCTGAGTTAACTTGTGTACAACTTTCGCCTTTTGAGATGCCTGTCTTTCCAAATATCGATTCGTTAGGAACATCGGTTGCCGCCGATGAGAATTTCAAAAAAGAAGTGAAGGAAAAAGAAAAGGAATGTCAGCAGCAAAAAAACGGACGGCCGATTTGCGTTGCGCCAAAGGAAGAGTCTCCGTTAGCGTGGAGTTTCAACACCACATCTCGAGAAATGCCCATTATGCATCAGTTGCCTCCTCTTTTCGATGATTGCGATTCGGAAAGAGAACGTTGTAAATTTATTTGCCATCCATTTCTTTTATTTATTTTGCTTGGTCTTCTGTTGCCATTTGCACTTCAGGAATTGTTTGTGGTGGTAAACCACTTTGCGACGTCTGGACCAATTATTTGTGGTGGAGTGAAATGTGTATGCTCCTTGGAGGATGTATTATTGTATATCTTTGCCTACGGAATACATATGTATATTCCCTTTGCCCTTTTTTCGCCCACATTATTTTTCCTTTCGTATGATGTGGTTTTGCAGAAGGCGCGGGAAAAAGAGTTACGGGCCCGCATGGAATGTTACGCTGTGCCAGAGCACACATCCTCTCACCCTTGTCCTCACACAGCCGACCGCATAGCTGCGTCCTCTCGGCAAGGCGGTGGAGACAGGGAATTTCCTCGTGAAACAAACGATTTTTCTCTTCTTCATTGGGATTTACCCTCATGTTTTAGCATTATGCGTCGGGGGGCAGTATTTTGGATAATTGTTGTGGCACGTTTTGTTTTATTAGCCATAATGGATACACAATTGCCTCTTATGTCCAAAGTCCCCGTTGCTGTGTGGGGACCCATGCGGTTAGTAGCCTTATCGTTGCCGCTTATAATTTATTCACTTTACGAGACTCGACCTTTTTTTGCCGTGCCGTATGTTTTATTAGATGCCTTTCCTCTATTGTTTCAGGTTATTTTGGGAGACAATAACATGCCGGTAAATACACGTTGCATGGCAGGCCCGATGCTTTTGGTTGTACTTGAAAGGTGCTTGTGGTATGTGTCAGTCACGGCTATACCAGAAGAAGTACCTGTGGGTGTTAAAATAACCGTTAGTGCAACCTTTACTGCTATGTATTTTGTGTTAATTCTGGCATTATCACTTCTTGTGGATATTAAGAATGGATTTTATGTGGCTATTGTTATGGCTTTGCAAGTATTTTTTTTAGAGCTACTTTTTAATATACTCTTACTGGAACTTCTTGCATTTCGCCTTTATACTTTTGTGATGAAATCCGTGTTTCGCCGAACGGTTGAGTTACCTCAAATGAAATGCACAGATTCAACAAATATATCCACACAAGTACGTTGGCCAACTTTGATAATTGCAATTGGTGCTATTTCTCCATTTTTTCAGTTTCATCAATGGCCCCGAGCAATACCACATAGCGATTGCCATGGCATTTTATCAAAAAAGATTATTGTACACATTGGAATGTTCTTTATTGTCATTGGCGTTATTATACTGGCTACCGTGATTACACTTATTGCCCGCTGGAAACATGAAGTACTTCGCATGCCGTTAATTTTGGAGGATTGGTTTCTGTTATTCATTTGGGGATGGTACGTTTTTTCTTCTGTCCCGTTGGCGTTGGCAGCTGTATTTTGAGGAAACCCTTCCCTCTCACCCAGTTCGCATATCTTCTTTTTTTTCCTTTTTTTCTTCATTTCTTAGTGAATGTGTTGTTTTTGTTCCTTCTACTGCTGGTGTTGCGGAGGAAAAAAAAAAAAAAAAAAAGAAAGAAACAATTGGATTTGATTCATACATTATTGCCGAATTAAGAATCTCTTCTTTTGCGGGTTCTGTCATGAGTATGTTGTCGCACCCTTTTTCCACATGTGTGCGTGCGTGTGTATTTTAATAAATGGAGAGACAAGGCGGTTTCTTTTTTTTTTGTTGTTGTTATTTTCTCATTTTAGGAAATATTTATAGAGAGAGAGAGAGAGAGAGAGAGAGAGAGAGAAAACGGGAAAGGGCGGCCTCATCGAAGCGCAAATTCACCTGCGGTCATATTTATTTATTTATTTACATTAAGAGCGGAAGATATATATTTAATTAGTAAAAGTTAATGAAACGCTCTGTATTGAAGTTCAACGTCCGACATGCGGTTTTCAGCGCTGCAGCAGTGACGGACGGACCCGCCACCGCACGGCCTGCCACCGGCATCGAGTGGACATCATTAAAATCAGGCCAGCGTGAACTGTGCGAGAGGGGACGAGTACGCATCTACTCCGCTGCCCGGCTCCGCAGGCGCCTGGAGAAAAACATGGAGTGGACACCGGAGAAGTGAGGAAATTGTGTTTCACCAAGAAGTTGGCGCAGATTCTTTTTTGACGTGGAACGGCTCTGCTGCCAGCAGCGCCTCCGCGCAACGAGAGGACACAAGAGCTCTCGCAGATGCGGCATAAAGCCGATGCTGGTGGCATTTATTTCTTACTTTCTTTCCATTTTTTATGGATTGCCTGGTTTGTTGATTTGTTATTTCATTGATTCTCGGCAACGCCGGATTATCGAGCTATCGTGCCAGCCCGGGGCGGATGCGTAACGCGGTTGTGTTTCGCGCCTTCCCACTGCAGCGCCATCTCCGGGTGTCGGGGCTCTCTTTCGCATCTTCACTCAGCAGGGCGGACGTGCTTGACGATGGTGGCTGGCATAACAGCCAACAAATTTATTTTTAAAAAACACAAGCAAAAAAAAAAAAAAAAAAAGAAAAGGACGGTGTGGCTCTCATAATTGATATGTTCAATTTTTTAATTGTTTTAATCCATTTTTTTCCTTTTCTTTTATTTGGCAATGCCGTTGGTGCATTGCACATATAATAAACGTGTACTGACGCAGCTTTTTTCCTTTTCTATTCTTACCAATCGATTGACTACGCCCCTCCAATGTGCAGCTCTGGTAAGCGTACGCTGGAATTCAGCAGCAAGGAGCAACCTTACCCCGCGGGCGGCCATTAGAAATGGCTCCATCTTGTGCCCTTTCGGTCCGTAAAACTAAGTAAACAAGTACGCATCTGGTTTGAAGCATAAGCAGCAGACGCTTATCTTCCTCTCTAGTAAGAGAGTGCTAGACCCTGGCGCCGCGTCGAGGTGGCCGGCTGCGCCAGGGATTGACGCACATAATATATATATTCACGAATTCGATAGCATCGGATGGTTTGAGCCATCAAAGAGTTTCTGTACATTTGGTTATTTGATGGATGCATTTATTAGCATTGAACAATAAAAAAGTTCTTAAATAAGCAATGGGAGTAATCTTCTGGGCCGCTGGCCGGCTCCTGGACTTATCTCAATAAACCAAAAAAGATAGGGAAAAAGTGGGTTAGCGCAGAAGCGGCTAAATGCCTCAATGTTTTCTTGTGATAAAACATATGCATTCTGTTGACCACTCACGCGGCCTTTTGAACTCAGGATCTGGAATATCATTACTTACGGAGTGGCGGACTTTGGGGTCCTGCAGCCACAGGACACCGCCGCTTCCCCTCGCCAAGTCCTGAATTGTAAAAACACGACCGCGCGGTATGCCGTCTGCGCGGTTGTCTGCAGACCGCACGTAGGCAAAGGATGCCTGTATTCCGCGTGAGTCAAAAAAACTCATATGTCCGTCGCAGCTCCCACATCATGGTCTGTGATTTTGAGCTGCCTTTATTCGCCGCTCCTCGCAGCGAAGTGCTGTCTACCCAAACGTCCATAGTGGATGGCAAGATGGCGGAAAAAGCCGACACGGCAAAGCGTACCGCGCGCGCCTCGGCCTGCATGATGAGAAAACGCTTCCTCTTCCATTTTCCTCCGGCAATTTTAACGTCGCCGCAGCTGGAATGAAAACGGCTCCTCCTCATCCATGGAGCGATGCATCCGCGATGATGGTGGCCGATGCCTTTTCCGTGGGATTGATGTTTCGCCGACGATTATTCTCGCTGATGTGTCGCAATCCCTCGCCCAATCCAACCGCTACCGGCGGAAGGTTCGCCGGGGATGTCTCCTGCACCATCCCCCGGTCAAGTGCGGATAATCGTCGTCGCGCTGCCTTGATGAAAAAGTGGCAGTCACATAAACGCGTGCCCAAAATGGCCGCCACGTACAAAAAGCGTGACGCCATACCTCCATTTCCGCGATGGTTAAAGATTTGAGCGCCGACATGGCGCGCACAGACCAGACAAATTTGTCGCTCAGGGCCACCGCCCGGTGAGTATGATCAAACCGCGCCCCCGACGAAGGTGTACTGCGTGGCGCCCGATTCGCTGTCCTTCCCCATCGTGGCGTGACGGCCATCCGCATTGCGAAGCAGTTTGGCCTCCCACGATGTCGCACCGCTTTTCGACTCTGCGGTGCGCATATTGTCGATCCAAACGTCGACACGCGCCAACGAAGATGCAGCCCAGAGGCGGTGAACCACCGTCGTCACCTCGGCGACTGCTAATAATAATCTGGAGAATTTCTGGGCCGGCCTTGTATCCTATTGGGAGCCGTGCCAGCTCCACCAGCGCGCCGTCCTCCACGCAGAATCGAAAGGGATGCCGAGTCTCCCGCGGTAAAAAGGCTTGAAAAAAGACGCCTTTAATTCCAGGCAGAAAGCGGCCTCAGCCATCACAGGCGGCAAATAATGGGAAATGCGCAAAAAAGGAACATGAGCCTCGGAAGGGTCGTGTCTGTTCTTGTCGCGCGGCCCCGCGATCCATCGTCGTCGCAAACCGGTGGCCTTCTCCTCCGCAAACAAACGAAAAGGGTATTATCCATCCACCCGTTATCGCAGAATAGGCGTCCTCAATTGTTCCCACTTAATTCAATAATCGCGCGTCGTCGACTGGAATCCTCCGTGGGCTTTCGTCTGATGTGGCGGGGGGCTGGGGAAAAGGGGAACCGCCCGACGCGTCCTTGTCGCGAGTCTTGTGATTGCGGCGGGGTGATGATAAAAACCACGGAAAACACGCTCCTCTGCTGTCAACCAGGATTCCTGCCCTTCCGCAGTTTTCCCCTCACATCAACGCGGCCAGCGACGACGCCTGAGCCGGCGTTGCGGCGCGCTTCCCCGGATATCGCGCTGTGTCCTTGGAAGAAGAACGGCTCGCCGTCATCCGCGCAAGTCGGAATGCAACCCGTCACTCCCATTCGGCCCGGCTGCGGGTAAATTGATCCGCCTCTTCCTTTTTAAAGGGCGCGCCCGCTTCGTCTCCGATCGCGCCGCGATTTTTTGCAACCTCAGAACCGCCACGCCCAGCGGAGTCCGATTCATTTGCGACATGGACCGCGGCATCCTGGCGTCCTGCGGTCGGGTCGGTGGCGCCACGTCGTCGGTTGCCATCGAAAAGGCCGCGCGGCTCGCCTCTTTGTTCGGCTGTTCGCGTGTGCGGCGGAGGGTTGTGAGGCGCCCGCCTGCGACCTTCTCCGCTCCCACGCCGACGTCGCAAACAATTCCCGAGCCACCTTGTTCGCCCTCCTCGTGTCGCCGGCCCGAAGCGGGGTGCCGGAGCGCCGTCGCACCACAGTCGGGCTCCGTTGGCGAACAAGCCCCTTCACCCTTCTCGGCGATTGCGTCGGGCAATTTGAAACATCGGGTGGAGGTTCGGCGCGGCGCCTGTGCGGGACGGCGGGTGGTGGCGGCATGGGTGGGGCCGCCGCCGTTGTTGACGGCCGTCCGCGTCGCGATTGATTCCTTCTGGCCGCGCCTCGGGCTTTGCGTGCGGACGCCTCGCGCCCACAAATGCGACGCCGCTGACGTCGCACGGTCGTTGTGCCCCTCCCCGTTCCGCGAGAGGCCGGGCTGCCCTCGCAAAGGCGTCGGCTTCATGAACGGCGGTGTGAAGTCGGGCGCGCTGTTTGGAGAGCAGGGTGTTGGGGTCCGACGCCGTCATGAGCTGCGTCCGGAATGCCTGCAGTAAGGTCCGGCCAAAATCCATGAAACGATCGGCGGGATCGCGCTCCGCTTCCAGCGCGCGCGCTCACGTCCACAAAGCCAAACTGTCAAAGGGAGGTTCAGCCTGGCCGCCCGCCTGATGCCAATGATTTTGTGCGCCCCGGAGGTCGACAACGACTCCGGAAACGCCCTCATTCCACACACGTGCGGCCCGAGAGGTGGCGTCGAACGCGCGAAAACTTCGTTCCGCTTCTTCTGTGACAGAATGGGCGTCCGAGGGGAGGGTGTGAGAGGGCAAAGGCAATGGAGGGATAGAAACGCAGTCTCCCAAAATTGCCCTGCGACGAATGGGGAATAACCCACCGTCTCTCGTCCGCCGGGCTTCGTCGGGCCGTGCGTGGCGGCGCGCCCCCAACCACCAAACGACGCGTTGGACGCTGCGGTTGTTTGGTGACGCCATCTCCGGCCGTATTTTGACGCGTGTCAGGTCCATCTGCCGGGCCTCTCCGAGAGGTGGGGGCTTCTTCCCTGCCCGCCGTCTCCGCCTCCCGCGCGGCTCGCTGCGCTTCTCTGGCGCCAGCGCGCGCCTCTCGTTCCTGTAGTTGGGCGCGGGTCGCCTCCAACTGCTGTTCGCGTCCGGCGACCGCGCATTCTAGCTTCGCGCGCCGATAGGCTATTATGCGCCTCTTCCGCCCGCGTGTGAAGCTCGGTGTTTCGATCCCGCGCGCCCGCGATGGCATAGGCGTGGTCCGTGCCCCAGCGCTCCCCTTCCGCGAGGATGGGCCCTCGATGGACCCCCAACTCCCGGGCCGCGCCCGCACGATGGGCAGGAGCGATCGGGTCTCAAAATGTGGTACCTGGGGCGCCCGGAGATTCGCAACATGTCCTGTAAGGCCCGAATCCGCCCAGGGTTTGGTGGTGGGTCCCGAAATCCATGCGCAAGTCTGTCGTTGAGGCGGCCGCGGTTAACGTCGCATCCGAATTCCCGGTTTCATCAATGAAGGTGAGCTGCGCCTGGACAGCGCCATGTTGGCGTACCAATTCTGAATGTCGGGCGCCAATATCGCTCCACTCGGAGGCCGTTTAATAGGAACCAACGCCATTTCCTTAAGCCAACCCCGCTGTGTCTGTAAATTTAAAAATAATTGTCTGGCCTCTATCGGTTCCCTGTTCCCCATAAATTCGTGTTCTTCCCAAATTTATAAGATAGGAAGGGTGTCGCAAAGGAGTGGGTTCATTTTATCAGGATATATATTAGATTAATTCAGCCAGCTCTCCCGCAACCATTTTCTTCACAAGCTCCCAGAAAAAGTCAAAAAACGATAAAATATTCACGGTGAAATTTCACTATAAACACAATGCGCGAATCGCCCTAATTATTTCCTCAACTTTCTCCCCTATCCTTTTTTCTACAAGGTTATTGTATTTTCATTTCTCGGATTTTACTTACAAAATCAGGTGTTAACACGAACTGGTATTGGTGTACCTTTCCGTTCCAGAACACCTCGCTATTTCACGGCTTTCAGCGTCTCTCACACGATTGGGATTAACGACACCACATTTCTGCCATTTTGTTATCCTTTTGCTGCCTGCGTGTTGTATATAAATAATGTCCCACGACAATTCTCGGGAAAAATCCTCCCAACCATTAAAATATGCCACCAGCTACTCATCAAACTGCTTCACAGTGCTGGTTTTGGTGCTATGCGTACTAGCTGTAGCCATCTGCAGCCCAACCGGCGTCTTCCGCGGCGAATCAACAAAGAAAAAGTCCTCCACCAAAGGAAAGTTTATGACAAATGGTATGTACAACAATCGGTACTTTAATTTTGCCTCACAGAAGGATTCTTAAATAAACCCAATTCATATGAATTGGCTTCATACCCTATAGGGTTTGATTTCATCACTGATTCCTTTGCGTTTCTACGTGTTGGCGGCCTCAGCTCGTTGAGTTCATCTACTATTTCCCCAAGAAAATCCTTAATTGTGAATGCTTCCAAGGCATACTTTTCCAAAACTTGTGACGCAAAAATACACCTCGACCCCGATAATAGCTCCAAAAAAAAATTCTCACTCATTACGTTTCCCAAAATAGTGCGGTATTCGACGCCGAAGGCAAACAGATATTGGTAAGTTCAGAATGTCCTCAACACCACCTTCTCCTCTTGCTCGGAAAATCCTCACAAGTTTGTGGGACGGATCCTCAGAATTCTATGTCTCCCGTTGCCCCCGTGTAAAGTACTTTTCATTATCCGAAGACTTTATTTTATCCAAGACCCGCCTAACTGCGGTAATTTGTTTATTATATTCACTTTTGTCGAGGATGTAACGTAGAACCGGTCCTACTTCATCCACGTTCTTTTAGACCATCTTCCAGTACTTCTCTTGCTCCCGTGCATTCGCATCGTGCTTCGCCCAAGCGCACATTGCCTTCACGTCATTTTTGTCAGGGCAATTTATGGAGATTTGACCCGCACTTACGTGACTCGCCCATCCTTGGTAGTTGTTTATGTTCGGTGATGTCACCAAAATCATGCCCCATCCCTTGCAGAGCAGATCAATAGACGGTTGACGACCCTTCTCTGCCACGTCGTAGATAATATACCCCCTCACCCCACGGTCGGACAAATTGCCCACAGTGTTCAGGGTTTCAGGCTCGCCCATGTATTCTGACATTGTCCTGGTGGTCTTGTCAAACAGGAATGCTCTATCCGCAAGAAGGTATGCAACGCCTTGGAGTTTCTCGACATCGTATTGCAGCAGCTCGTAGAGGAGGTAAGAACCGGCAGCCATCAATTTCCCGATCCCGGGCGTCCCAATCAAGAGACGCTTCTTAGGCAAAAACTCGGTCCCACCATTGGTAATGGACCATTCGGTGAGATCGCCCTTGACGATGTGCCACACTCGATCCACCGCAGAGTTCACATAGCAGTCACGAATAGATTCAGTCCCGCCCAATAATACGGCCATCCCTTGTCCGAGGTGAACACCATCAGCCTGGGAGGTGCTTCACCGGATTGCTCCACGCCGTCATTCTTTTCGAGGGTGTCACCAACTGCCCTATACGTCCATGACTGCGGTGGCTCCCCCTTTCCCCACATCCATTCTCTTCTCCTCGCCGTCGGGAACTTCTATGACATGATGCCGCCTCGCATTGTGCACAGGCCCGTAGTGTCCCTCCAGCGTGTATCCTTCAACCACCTTCGTTGAGTTCCGTGTCTGTGAGATGGCCATGTTTATTTACTCCTGCGTAAGTATTGATTATGTGCTTGTTTTCGTAGTTGGATTGAGTTAAAGCTGAACACTGAGCACCAATCAAAGGAGAATAAGAAAGACGAGGAGACAATACTCACAGGCATGACTGGCAGCCACAGAAAGAGCCATAAGCACGGTTTGACGGCACAGTGTGCGATGCACACCACATGCACAGGAACCACCGCAACGACGGCAATTGGGTGCCATCCACCCAGCGCAGTGTTGGTGAGAGTAAAAAATAACAAAACTGGGAGTAACAAGAGTGGCAAGTGCACCTTCCCCACACAGTCATCGTGGAAGATGAAGGAGCCATGCAAGCAGTCGCCCAAAATAGAGTCGTGTCACAAAACCCAAGAATCGAAAACAGTGCCGGTGCAAGAAGCAATCAATTCTGTGGCGCGCAGCAGCCGTAGCCTCGCG
>NW_001849393.1:0-8191 GCF_000209065.1 Trypanosoma cruzi
TTGAGACGGGTGGCGGACATGGTATCCTTGCGAATTATTGCAATGGTTGCTTTTGCTGATCTTGCCTGCTTTTTCTTCCGCAGCCCAGAGAGTGCAAGTAAACAGGAGAAGCGGGGAGGAGTGAGGTGTCGGCACACACAGGATCCCGTCACAGAGCGAGCACAACACAACAAGACGCAAGCACACACAGGGAAAAGAAGCAACACTGCTCAAAACCGCCAAGGGCACCGGTGCACAAGCGCCTTTGTACCCCACAGGGTGGCTGCTGTAAGGATCCCTCCGCCAACAGCACGCCCAAAGAAACAATTCGTATTCACATAAGAACAATAACAGCCAAAAAATAAAATAAAATATATACCAAAAAACATAAACAAAAAGACAAACCAAAGAGTGAAACAAAAAAAAAAAAACGAACGATCGAGACAAATAATAATAACCCAGTAAATACCCATATGCAAGACCCAGAGTGTGAGCTGTGTGGATGCGCATGGGCTGCGGTGTTTGCCGTGTGCACGCCCGCATGCGGGTGATTCCTCTTGACACCAAGTGCCACCCTGCTACAATTTGCTCCCCAACATGCACACACAGACAGACACACAAAGAGGGCTCTCATCCCCAGAGCAGCGCTGCCACGGCAGCAGCGAGAAAAGCACCGGCGGCCACCCAAGGCTGCGCGACGGCGCCGGCAGCGTCAATGGACCCCGATTCATTCGTCTCATTCTCCTGTGCGGCCACAACCAGCTGGAGGCACAGCAGAACGCACACAACGAGGGCCACGGCGAAGCGGTTGAGACGGGTGGCGGACATGGTATCCTTGCGAATTATTGCAATGGTTGCTTTTGCTGATCTTGCCTGCGTTTTCTTCCGCAGCCCAGAGAGTGCAAGTAAACAGGAGAAGCGGGGAGGAGTGAGGTGTCGGCACACACAGGATCCCGTCACAGAGCGAGCACAACACAACAAGACGCAAGCACACACAGGGAAAAGAAGCAACACTGCTCAAAACCGCCAAGGGCACCGGTGCACAAGCGCCTTTGTACCCCACAGGGAGGCTGCTGTAAGGATCCCTCCGCCAACAGCACGCCCAAAGAAACAATTCGTATTCACATAAGAACAATAACAGCCAAAAAATAAAATAAAATATATACCAAAAAACATAAACAAAAAGACAAACCAAAGAGTGAAACAAAAAAAAAAACGAACGATCGAGACAAATAATAATAACCCACTAAATACCCATATGCAAGACCCAGAGTGTGAGCTGTGTGGATGCGCATGGGCTGCGGTGTTTGCCGTGTGCACCGCCCGCATGCGGGTGATTCCGTTTTACACCGTTTTTTCGTTCTCAATGACAATTGCTGTATTCATTGACGGTTTGTGGCGGTGTCCTCTATTTTTTTTTTTTTCTTTTGTATTGATTTTTTTTTGTTTGTGTGTGGGGGAGGAGGGTTGTTCCTCTGTGTTGTTTATTTGTTTATTTAATATGTTGCCTGGATGGTTGATGTTTTTGGTTCTTTTTGTCTGCTGCGGTGTTTTCTACTTTGTTATTGTGGACATTTGATATTATTTAGAGGCTTTTTTGTTGTTGTTGTTGTTGTTGTTGTTGTTGTCACCGTCATCGCTGCTGTATTCCGTGTCAAAATGCCTGTTATTGCGGTTCCATCATTTGTTTTTCTTCATTTTCGTAAAATGACTAATGTGAAGCATTTCTATTGTTGCTTCCTTTTGTTTTTGTTTGTTTGTTTGTTTGTTTATATATATGTGTGGGTGGGTGCGGCTTTGAATGGTGGGTTCTGTGTGTTTTCAAAATTGGCCGCCATTGATTTCATGTCATTTACGTAATATGTTGAAATGAGGGGTTTGTAGTATTATGATGACTTCGTGGCTGTGGTGATACCGCACATATTGAGCCGTTAGATGCTTCTCATTCCGTGATGCACACTTCGTTGATGCCGATGTA
Organism: Trypanosoma cruzi; assembly: GCF_000209065.1. NCBI lineage: Eukaryota > Euglenozoa > Kinetoplastea > Trypanosomatida > Trypanosomatidae > Trypanosoma > Trypanosoma cruzi. Next base: position 1,958 of record NW_001849393.1, read on the forward strand.
TCTGCTGAGCGACTTCTCTCTTCTCCCGTAAGCGTTTTCATATGTTTACTCTCTCTCTCTCTCTCTCTGTGTGTGTGTGTATGTGTGTGGGGGTTGCTCGGTGATAAGAGTGCCGTTGTTTTGGAGATTAAAGGATTATCAACGCTTGTCATGTGGATTGTGTTCCGTCATTTAAATACGGCAAAAATAAATAAAACATTAATATTTTATTGTAGCCGTTTGTGTCATGTACTTTGCCTCGTAAATGGCAATACCACCTCATACACTGTGTCCCATTGACGCATAAATGCACCGTGGTTCCGTTTTGTTGTTGTTGTTGGGTGGGTACAAATGAACGATGTTGTTTGCGGTAATGAGGCCGCAGTACACTTCACTAAAAGAGGAAAATTACATCATTAATGCCGCATCATTTCCAACAGTAAAAAGAAAAAGTAAAAAGTAAACACCAATGTAAAATAATAATAATAATAATAATAATAAGGTACGGCACTTGTTTCTTACAGCACCTTTTCTTCTTTTTCGTTCTTCACATGCAAAAAAATCAAACAGTAAGAGAAAGAGAGAGAAAAAAAAAAAAAAAAAAAAAAAAAAACACACACACATGGTAGACACACACACACACACACATACATACAAATAATAATAATAATAATTTATTGTGCTCATTCTTCCACAGAAAACACATTTCTTCATCGCGATGGTCTGAAAGGAGAGGCGGGGTGTCATCATACAAGAGTAGGCATAACAGTAGTAGTAGTAGTAACCCTAACCATCCCTTTTCCTCCGCATCAAAGGAGGAGTGGGAGATGTCATGGTGGACACCTCAACTCCCTCCCTCTTTGTTTCATAATTCTTCTCCTCGTGCTCTCTCACCACTCTCTCTCATTTTTATTTGTTTTTTTTTTTTTTTTTTTTGGTTTTTCGTCATTATAATAATTATTTCCCTCTTCTTCCTCCAGTTTGGGTCCTCTTTTCTTTTCTTTTCTTCTTAATTCTTCAAACATCACACACAAACACACACATACCCTCCTTTCTCACGGCAAAAAGAAGAAGAAGAAATAATAATACGCTACCAAACATATAGCGACAGTTACTGGAGAGGAAGTAAAATACCAGGCGTTCTCTTTGGCCTGTTCTTTTTTTTTCCGTCTTTCCAGTTGTTTTTTTGTTTGTTTTGTTTTGTTTGCGGCGCTGCAAAAGTAATACCACCGCTCACTGGCCTTGTTGCTGTTCATCTTGGCACTGGATGAAATAGTCCCACGCCCATTTGCAGTTTTCCGGGTGCTCCGCATTTACTTCAAGGCACTTGGAGTACGACTTAATTTGTGGAGCGCAGGCACCATCGCCGACTCGTTGTGCCATTTCCTGCGCCTGCGCCGGCTGCGTGGGTGGCTGCTCACGATTAAAGAGCATGTTGGAAATACCATGACCGAGGACGGACCCCGCAGCGACCGAGGCCACGGTGCCAAGGATACCCGTACCACCGCCACCGCGTTGCAAATAGACATTTGTCACTTGCGGCTGCTGCTGCGGGGTTGAGGCCGTCTGATGTGTGTGGTGCTGCTGTTGGTTGTGTGGCGGAGAAGTGGGGCGGGCCGGCGGAGGCGCAGCAGACGTGCGGGAATGAGAAGGAGGGGCACGACGTGTACGAGCCATTGGATGCCTTGTGGTTTATTTTACTTTATGCTTTTTTGGTGCTTCTACGCCTTTTTGCTTGCGATTCAACCTTCCTTGTTTCAGTGGCGTTTTCCCACAAATCCCATAAAAAGGCCGCCGAAAAAAAAAAATAATATATTTATATAGACACATAAAGCAAGCAAAGAGAGGAATCACGTTTCAAAGAGAATGTTGATGTGGAGCCGCATTCCTCCTGTAATATATATGTATATGTATATATTGGTTCTCTTTACTATTCTTTTTCTTGGCCCTCGTAACGCCCATTGCGCTCAGAAGGCAACTGCCAAATATCATATTTTGTCCGTTTCTGCTCGATGGTATTGCAAGAATAAAACACACACACACACGGAGACACATACACACACGCACCTAAGGGGGGGGGGGGGGGGGGGGTGTCCCCAAAAAAAAAAAACCGGTGGGAGGATCGAGAATGTGAGAGGCAACGGTATCTGCTTGAGGGCCCAGCACAAGTGACAATTAGTCGTGCTGCCATCCGCCCACCCATCTTCATTCTTTTCTTCTTCTGTTTTTTTGTTTTTTTTTCTTTTGTTTCCCACTTCAATGCACGCAACATCCTCTGCATCTCCTTCACCCGACCCCACCCCATGTCCCATTTCCTCTTTTTTTTTTTTCTTTTTTTCTTTTCTCCCCGTTTTTCTCTTCTTTTTTTTTTTTTTTTTCGTTTCATCCATAATGTCCTCATTCACCGTTTTGTTTTTTATTGTTGTTGTTGTTGTTGTTGTTGTTTGTTTAAAATTTTGACCCTCTCCCTTTTCCTCTCCCTCTCTCTCTCTCTATTCTCCCCCATTTCCCTCCCCGCCAACTGTCACGCCTGTGGGGAAGCGTATTTTTGTGTCCATTCTCGCGCCGTCCGCATTGCGGCAGCCTCATCTCGTTTCCAACTTTCTGCAACTTCGTTGTCTAGCGGATCATCCGGGTTTGGGCTTGCCATGAGCAGTTGTATGCTCAGAAGCACCTTAATAATCTGTAGCGCTGGCGACCACTTGTCTTTAATGATGTCAAGACAAATACGGCCCAGTTTATCCACATTCGGGTGGTAGATGCGCGTGAGAAACCGCACTTTGGGCGGTACCATCGGGTACTCCTCAGGAAGAAAGAGCTCAAGGTGGAAGATGCCACCCTCGTAGCTGCTCTGCGGTGGGCCACGTATTTTTACATGGAAGTAGCGCGGGTTGTTGGGTGACGGCCTGGCTTCGATGCCCTCTTGGTGCTCCCGCTGCAACTTCTCCGTCTCCTTGATGATTCGCGTCGTGAGCGCCATTTATTGGCGTGTTTTTCTGTGCGTGTGGACGAGTGTTGAGTTGTTGGGTGCTGCGTTGCAAGGAAAAATAAATAAGGGGAAAAAAAAAAAAGAAGAAAAAAAAAAAAAAGAGCATGGCAGCAAAAAATCACAAGAAATACCGTGAAGGGGAAAAAAGGACAGTCGCACACACGCACACACACAAAAAAAAAGGGGGTGGGAAGATTGATGGTGGCACAACAATTCATTAAATCCCGCCGTAACGATGTGGGCTCTTCCCCAAACCCCTTTTCTTCCTCCTCCTCTCGCCACACAAACACACACAAACACACACACACACACACACGCATACGTATATATATATACATATGCGCTCACAGTTGTGAGATAAATGCCGTGCGAGCACCACAAGAGACACCGCTGCGGGCGTATGATGGTGATGAAATATAAATAAATAAATTAAATAAATAAATAAATAAATAAATAAATAAATAAATAAATAAATAAATAAATAAATAAATAAATAGGGGAGGAACAAACAGAGGGCTGACAGACATTCATAGGGGTGTGCAGTAAAGACAAATAACCCCCTTTGCCTCCCCCCCCTCGGTTTCTATCGGGAGAAGAAGGGAGGAAAGGAGGAAATAAAATAAAAAACATTCATACGCGATCCCTACAAACAACAATGAAAAACAACGACAATAGATAAAAACAAAACCAAACAGAAATCACCCCCTCCCTCCCACCCACCCACCCAAAAGGCAAAAAAAAAAAAAAAAAAGATATGTACTAAAAAGCAACCGTCACGTAAGTCGCACTGAACGAAACGAACAGTTGCGTGGGACAAAAGAGAGACGGAGAGAGACGGAGAGGCGACAAGAAATCCTTTTCCCTTCCCTTCCCTTCCTTTCCCCCCACCACCATCCCTCGCTACAACACACACGCAAATTGTGGGCAGCCTTTTCCTTTTTCTTTTCTTTTCTTTTCTTTTTTTTTTTTTAATATTTGCAAAAATAAGTGAAACAAAAAAAAAAAAAGAAAGTGAAAACACATCCGCTCATTACAAGAATCAAAGCAAATTAAACCAAACAGAACTGCCCCTCCCTCCCCCCCCCTTTCTTCTTCTTCTTCCCTCCCAAAAAAAAAAGAAAAAAAAAAAGGATGAAGACCGTTTTCTTCTTAAATGGACCACAACTTTTAACGGCTGTGGGACGTTGCGAAATGACAGGTTTGCATTCAGAAAAAAAAAAAAATTTATAAATAAATAAATGAAAATAAATAAATGAAAATAATAATAAAGTGGCCTCCATCGTGCATGTAAAACAGAAGTATCTGTTCTTCTCTATTCTGTCCACTCCACTCTCCCCCCCCCCCCCCCCCGGCCCACAAAAAAAACAAAAAAAAAATGCATGTGCCTCAAGTTCTCCGTAATCCTGAAGGTCTGCTGCACGCATATATACATACATATGTACATATACGGCCATGCCGAGTGTAAATGAAGTGAGCTCCATGCAGTAAAGGGGGTAAAAAAAAAAAAAAAAGAAAAAAAAAAGCCACCAAAATAAATAAATTCAGCGTGTCGCCCCTCCCTCCCTCATCCGTCCCACAAATAAACTAAAAATAAAAATGAAAATAAAAATAAAGGAAAACGAAATAAACACAAACATAAATAATGCATGTGTGCATGTAAAGTATATAATAATAATAATAATAATAATAATAATAATAATAAAAGGTGCTGTTGGAGACAAAAACAGAGCAGAGGTACACACACACACTCAAAAAAAAAAAAAAAAAAAAAAAAGAGGCCACGAAAAGAGGTGGGAAGCAACAACAACAACAACAAGCATAAAGCCTTCAAAGTGTTTCCTTCTCCCCCCTCACCAATCGTTGCATCCTATTCCGCCCCACCACCACACACACACACACACACTGGCGCCATTATTGCCATTACTTTCATCTTTTGATTAAAATAACACACACAGAGAGAGAGGGGGAAAGAAAAAAAAAAAAGAAAAAAAAAAGAGGTTTTCTGCGTGTAAGAAGGCAAAGCACGAATTCAATCGCTTGTCGCTTGTCTCTTGTCTCAAAAAAATTGATGCAACACTTCCTTCAGTAATGTCACCATTCTGTACAACTCTCGCTGTGCCGCCTCATCCGCATCCCGAATGGCGCTCCGTATGCCGCAGGCGAAGACGACATGTCGCTGCTCAGAAACTCCACCGGTGTTGTTGTTTGTCATCTTGTGGTGCGTATTGCCCGTTGGGCCAATGTGGGATGCCGCCCAATCCAAATTCACCGCACCACAACAGACGGCAAGGGCAACGCCAAAAAGGGGATGTGACTCCATCCAACTTCGGACCACACCACGTGTCTGAAAAGATTGACCAGCACCTCCTGCACATCCGTCTTGCTCAGCCGTGCTTTCATCATCCCCGGCGGCGGCATCCATTAAAAACAATAAAACGCGTTCGCAGGCCAGTAGAAGTTGCTCCAAACTGGTCTCATAACGACACCGAGACTCGTTCTCATTAAAAGAAAGCGGCCACCCCACTTGCGCACCCTTCTGCCGCTCCCACCCCTCCTCGTCGCCCAGCATCATTTGCTCTTCTTCCTCAGCATGAGATTCAGAAAGAAGTTGAATGGCAACTGCCCACCAGCGGGGTTCCTCTATGCAAAACCCACATACTCTGAGAACGACCGACTCCACCTGAATGATATCTCTTACATTAAGCACACGATGATGGTGGAAGAAGGCGCCATCAAGAATTTGAAGCAGTACGACAGCGGTGGCATCAATGTCTGCATACTTCCAACACACAAGAAGACAAGCGGCCATAAGAAAAAGATGCTGACGTGCACTGAGGGTTTCAAATTCATTCACGCCATCCCGGAATGTCACTGTGTGAGCGTAGTTGGATAGTAACTGCAACGCCGTCAGTGGCACCTCCGCCGCCTTTTTCCACGAGAACCGATGCTCCTCAAGAGCAAGAAGAAAACTAAATCCCATCGACATCATGGTTGCGGCAAGTTCGTGGTGACGCTGCAAAAACCATGATAGCACCACGGAGGACGTGTTGGGCTGATGCAACAAATCCTTTCCTGTGTAAAACAAAAAACGGTTTTCCAAGGGAAACAATCGCACCTTGACAAAGTCCATAGTCCCGGAAACTACATGGCAACGCTCTTCTTCCTCTTCTCGAAGCGTTGAAGATTTCGTACCTGCCGTTTTGATCAACTCGTCCGTGTAAGAAAGAAACAAAGTCAAAAGAGCTGGACTAATGTCCACAGCAGCG